>NC_142394.1:11382500-11641930 GCF_059441095.1 Idiotropiscis lumnitzeri
CCTGTGAGGATGCATTAAATGTAGTATTTGCTGGTAGATTTAAAAAAAAAACAAAAAAACTTCTTCCCACAGGTTTTACAGACAACAAGTTGGAGGTGTCTGTGTTACGGGTGTGTTTAACATAAAAAAAAAGTAAAATTGTTTTCCATGCTCGTGCATATGTCAGTTTCAAGCACATGCAAGAATAGCTCTCTGAATCAGTGATAATCTGCATACACTCAAAACCCTTCATACACTTTCCGTATTTGCGCATGCAGGTATTTATGTAGCTACATGCACCAAGATGATGAGTCTGGCTTTGAAATAATCACATTTGCAGGGTGCTCGTCTGAGACAAATAATAATTCATAATTTGAGCAATGCAGGTGATTAAAAGGGGAGGGAATCCTCCGAGGGAAAATTCTGATAGTTTGTTTACCACTGTTAGTCTAAAAGCAGGTCCAATCCAGATTCAGAGCCTGTAGTTGATCACTGTGCATTCTAAACAACTGTTATTGGTAAATGTGACAAAAACCTTAATAACAAATAACCTTTAAAACGATAAATAATGCACTGTCGTTGCTGAATATGGAAAGCATACTTCATATTGCTTCTTCGCAACAGAAGCAATCTCATTATCCAAATTGCTTACATTGCCTGCATCACTTGTTGACACTGTTCACACCCCCCGTCTATATATTTCTTGTTGAGAATGCTGAGCAGATGCATGTGAGTGCTTAATGAATATAGAGGTGTGATGTGCTGTTAGCTCATTATTGTCTGGATTTAATCAGCACAGAGTGGGCACTCTTGTCGCTCCAATCTGCATTCTTGACATTAAGGTCCAGATTTAATGGCCTTCCTGCTTTTCCACATCAGAGAACTTTGGATGTCATCGCAAATCTCCAAATCACCAAAACATCAAGCAGAATGTGGTGAAATTGCGTGTGCGGTTTAGAATCATCCCTACAGCATAGTGAAATCAGATTCATATAAACAAACTTTTATTGCACCACTTTCTTTTAAGATCAACTTGTTTATTTTCTAGCCATCAGCATGTGTTCAAGTGACAATGGCAAGCGGGTTCTTTATGTGTAATTCACCATCATAAATGGTTTAGTATTACAGAAGGTATTGCCATCAAACATTTGGAGCAACTTTGAGATATTGTCATGAAGAACTGAAAGCAATATTTATCAGTGGTGTCATTAATTCCAAGCAAATAGATGGCAGGAAATAATGAGGCTCCGTCTGAGCTGCACCTTTTATAATTGCTACTGTGCTTACGGCATAAGCTCAATAATAAGATATAAAATTGAGCTACGGCGCTTGGAAATACACCTATTTATTCTTAATAAGCCCATCAGATCAAGTTACAAGTTTGGAATAGACTAACTATTGGCCACACCATTAGGGACATCTGCGTAATTGTCAATTACAAAAAAAAAAAAAAAAACAAGGACAGCAAGCAAAATACTCGATGGATAATGTGTGTGTGTGTGTATTTGGGAAAGTGGGATTCCATTGTGTCTCTAACACAAAAAGAGTGGAAAAAGAAAAGGACAACTCTCCTTTTGTAGTATTAGCTAACTCGGTGCTGAAATGACCTCAGACATTGACAATAGATGTTGTGAGACCTTTCCATTTTTAATACCAGTGAGAGTGTAATGTTCCCATACAATGGCAGAAACAGAAAATAAGTTACCCAAACAGAAGTTAAAAAAGAAGCATCCAAAAGTGTGTTCAACCATGGGTTTGTTATCTAGAATCGGGAGAGCTATGTTTCTTTCCGACTCAAACATTAACAAGAGTTAAAAAAAAATACTCTGTGATATGTGTAATTTGTGGAGCGTCCTTTGTTAGCTAGCGGACTATAGTCTCGTTTATAGTGCGCGTGACATGGTTTTACTGGATGGTGTTCTAGGCAGGGTGGAGGTCAGCGTCACATTTAAAAAAAAAAAAAAAAAAAAAAAAAAAAAAAAGGAAACAATTTGTAGCTACTTACTGTATTTGTTCGTCCACCAAAATTGATCTTAGCTTGAATTCGGCTGTGCGCAATCAGGATTTTTGGGGTCGATCAGCCATCAGAGAGTTTGAACAAAACAATACTCGATCACCGATTCAATCAGAAGAAGTAGCAATATATTTATTTAAACGTCATATATTTTTACTCAGGGTCACTGATGGTACACTCGCCTGAGTTGTGTGCGGGCAGCGTGGGTTCAGTTCCCACTCAGTGACGGTGTCTATGTTTGCCCTGTGACTGTCTGGCGACCAGTTCAGGGAGTAGTGCGCCTTTCGCCCGTAGTCAGCTGGGATAGGCTCCAGCACCCTCCCGCGACCCTCGTACAGGATAATCGGTGTGGAGCATGACATGACATATTTTTACTCTACAGTAGACCCCAATCATCTTAAAAATGCATTGGAAAAAAAATTATTTAAGCTAAAAAAATAAATAAAAATATGGAAATTAAATATAACATGTAACGTTTACATGTTTACAAGATCTCCTTCACTGACAATAATGAAAAAAAAAATGCATGAGTATTGCCAGTCATTCACTTGGCTGGGGCTTTTGTAAAAGCTATTGCTATCTTGGTTCAACAGCTGTAAACAAAGCAATTTTATGCTAAATTACAAAATTATTAAACTACATACTATAAACTATTGCTAAATCACGCAAAAGAAACACAAGCAAATTGTTTATGAATACTTGTGACAAAATGTCCTCACCATGGCAGATTCAGTTCTCACTCAGTTCTTGTCTGGAGATTTTTTTTAAGGAATTCTAAAAAATTATTCCACCTTTTGGGTCATTTCTGGTGAAGCAATCTCTTTTTGTGGTGATTTCGATTCAGGTCAGCAGGGTGCCATTTTGATATTAGCCCACTCTGACCATTTTTTTTAATTAAAAGCAGAGCTTTGATGGTATTCTTGTTTTGGACGTTATTAGGTTGTGCAGTAGCACCTAAATGTTGCTACTGAGGGAATGTGCTGTGTATACAAAGCCAAATAAGGATGTTAATGGCTTAGAGGATTAGGAGGTGACATGGTTGAGAGGCACATAGCAGCCCCCCCAGCTAACGTAAATGCGACTGTAAATGCTGCTCATTCTGCCAGACAGCATTCTGCTGGCAGATGACGTGAGACTAATTCCAGCTTTCTGTATGCAATCCTTGTTGCAGTGCACTGCTGCAGTAAGTGCATCAATCCGCCATCTCACCCTCAGCTCCACTCGGGGCAAATACAAGCTAATGTGCTTGCTTATACGCAAGTTACTTTCAGACACACTCCGATGGCTTCGATTTATGTAATTCCCCAAACACTTCTGTGATTAAGTAAGAGTCCCTTTGTGCCTCAACTTCTGCCCACACAGTTTGACTAGCAAAAGCGGACTCAAATTCACTTGAACCATGTGTCCGTGACCGTAATAAATCATCCCAACATGCAGACTTATAGTCTGCGAGGTGGAAAGTATTTCTTTTTCTTCCAGTGATATTAAAAATAATTGTCTGTCTGGCATTTGCTCACTGCAAGATATATGCATCAGAATTCTAATTAAAAAAAAGTCATATACCTAAACCCCATTCCACAAAGGCCCAGATCTTTGAAGAACATTTAGTCACACATTGCAAGACAGTTTTGGGCTTCTTCTGTAACAATACAGCTCCATTAAACCATTTTATTTTTACACATACTGTGAATTAGTTTGACGAAACAAAATGAGAAACTGAAACCGTGCTATAGTCAAGTGCTGCTTAAATAAAGTGAGGAAGGAAAGCATGAAAGATATGTCAATATTAGGCGGAACACAGCCTGGCAGAGAATGACATTTAATCATCAGCATAAAGGGACATGAACACTCATGCTCCTCGCAAGATCTTCTGACTTGTTTGTGTCTTACAAAGCATCTAACAAACAATATATGACATCCACAGGAGACGAAGAAAATGACACTTGCACATTTGAGTAATCATTGAGTTTGGCTTGCATGATGAAGGAGAAAAAATAACGTAGCCCCAATGCTCAACTTTGCCCCAATGCTGAACTTTTTTTATTTTGCCAAACATTTTCTTTCCGGCTACCTGAAGCAAGGGTTTTATTAAACAATACAAATATAACAATATAACAAATGAACAATTGTGTTACTTTCTTTCTTTTGACCTTTCTTCAATTCACATTGAATGAAGCAACCGATTGTATTTAAAAAAATGTAATTTTCAATATTTATGACCAAAAATCCTGGCCAAGCGGTTAAGATTGTTGCCTGACACCGTGTTTATACGAGTCCCAGACCACCCTCATGTACATGATGCATAACGGTGATTTTTCTTCTCAATTTTCCTGGTGCCTCACTTCTCACTTAGAAAAGAGTGCATAGGTTTCTAACTAAACAGGCATTTTACGCACGAATGCTAAAAATGGCAAACCCTGAACAAAATCTGACAAATCAAACCACGACTAAGTACATACCTGGAGAAAACTTTTCATTGATAAGTCACAGAATGTTTTAATCCCCGCATTGAGCTTGCAAACAACAAACATGACAGGGACGACAGACAGAGAAATAGAAAAGTGGTCGCACTATGAAGCAAATCAATTATAACCAAGTGGCTTAATATGTCCTTTGCTTTTATGGAGTTGAGCCCGATAAATCCCGGAGTTACCTGGAGGTGATCGCTCACAGAATGTCCTGCCACTTTCTCTCCACCAATGCGCACGTACACACATATGTCTTTTTGCAATTAAACACTTTATTTCTCACCAAAGGGCACTTATATAAGGCATGAGCAGCATCATTAAACAAGGTACGCAACTAACATCTCTCAGGGTCCGTTTTGCACATACTCAGAGTTGATATGTGAGGCCCCTATATGAGGATACCAGGCAGCAGTATGAAGTGAAGCTCCATTTTCGTCCACAAAATGTCCAAAAGGCTAACTATAACAAAACTCATTGACGGCTCGCTCCAACAAGTTGCAACACTTATCCTACTGCTCGTAGCCATACACGCCTTTAAAGGTAAACAATCGCATGGCTACTAGCGCCCACTCATTTGTTTTTATATACACGTTCGTCCATCAAAATATGATCATTTTCGATCGATGATTGTAAAACTGCACGATTTTGCTCTGTTTTGTATTTTCCCCACTTCTAAAGCGTCACTGCCTAAATCTGTCATCTGCAGCATGACAACTTTTATCAATGTTTTGGTGCGCCAAAGGCTTATAGATTGCAGAAGCTCCCGTCAGCCCTGAAGTGTGTAATAACGTCTGTTAATTCATAGAACTATTTTCACAGTTTGCACTCAGCCCCAGTCTAGACTGTGTTTTGGGTCTGTTAACCCTGACAACTAATGTCGACAGGGTGTCCACAACCACGGGGGAGGTGTTGTCAGAAAATGTTTCAGAGGACATAAAAGTTTATGTTGGAACTAGACACAAGCTGTTGAGACAAATGTGAAGAGTCAAAAGTGGAGCAAGAGATAGTCTAGCATGCCCTGTGGCCAATTTAGAAAAAAAAAAAAAGTCTACAAAATCACTTTAATGATACAATGTTATATATTCAATATTCAACTTTAAAGATGTTTTACATGTACACAGTAAAAAAACAAAAACAAAAAAAAAACAGTCACCCTCAATGAAATTCTTTCCAATATCTATCAACTTTTAAATGCAATAAAATATAATTTAAAAAAATGGGTCTGGTAGGCAATGTATGTACATAAGAGCAATTAAAAAATTTATGTCCTTAGTTGAAAAGTCTGATGGCCTCTGAGTGGAAGCTGTTTTTTTTTAGTTTTGCTTTTCTTGTGATGCACCTGTAGCGTCTGCCTGAAGTTTGTGTTGTGTTGCGGTGTGTTCTGATAATGCTCTGTGGCCCTTTTGTGGCACGGCTGTCATATGCGATGTAGTGGTGTAAATGCGACTCCACGGATGTGCTTGGCACTTTTAATGACACGCTTGGGAGAGCCTTCCTATCCTGGAAGTTATCTGTTGGCTGTATTTCCAAAGAATGTCTGAGTGGTATTGTATTGAATGATCTCGCGTGACTCAGACTAAAAAGGTCTCTGTTGAGCCTTTGTGATGTGCTTTGTGGCTCCATGTACGGTCATCACTAATGGAAAAGTACTGAGGAGTATCAAGGTTTTCATTGCCTGGTTCCCTGTGAAGACAAGTGGTGCAAGCTCCTTTTTCCTCTGCTTTGGGATGAGCCGCGTCTTTTCCAGCCTCTTCACCACCGGTGATCAGGCCTGTGACTGTCTTGTCATCAACAAAGTTGAAGATGGCAGTGCCATCCTTGAAGTGAATGCAGTCATGGGTGTACTAGAGAGTGCTGAGCTCACATCCCAGGAGGGGGGGGGGGTTTCCCGTGCTCACAGTCCTTTTTACCTCAGATCCTAGTGCCAACTCTGACTTTCTGAGGTCTCTGTGAGGAAATCCAGGACTCATTTGCAAAGGAGGGTGTGACAGTAGCAGAGTAAGCAGGTTCACAATTAGCCTGCTTGTCATGGTGTTGAATTCTGAGTTGGATTCAATAAACAGCATTTGAACATAAGTGCAGGAATGTCTGTGTTGTTGGTTTTGATGATAAGTAAACTGGAGGGGGTCCGTTGTGTCCAGTCTGTTTTTTATAGACAATGTGTCGTGCCTACTTTCCCAAAGCACTTCATCATGACACTGTGCTGAGCGCAACGGGGATGTAGTCACTCAGAGAGGTTTCTGGGTTCTTCTTGGAGAGGGGCTTTTGCATGGATTTGAAAGAGGTGGAAACAGATGAATGAACGAGGGACAGGTCAAAGTTGTCTGTTCCAATCGTATGATCGGAGCCATCGGCTGTGTCGGCTCACAGCTTCTGAACACAGCTGTTTACTCACCGCTTATCCACCTCGATTCTGACTTTCTTAACAGCACATTTGAATGATGTACTGAGTTTCCGAACAGAACGTTGTTCAAAAGTGACGATCGTTTATTAATGTGCACGAAACTTGCGAGATAGAAGAAGTGAATATGCTGAGATGATGTGTAGTCAATCAGCTCATGGGAGGAACCCTCCTGTGTTCTCAATGGTTGATCTCACACCGGGAACCAATGACGCACCTTGGATGAAAGCCCGTCTTTCCACAATATGGCTGTCGATGTGGCTGTGTTTTTTTTATTTATGAAAATTTGGGAAGAACCCACAAAGCACTTGAAGCCGCAAAAAGTGAAGCATAAAGTGGTGGAGGAACACTCTATTTTAGTGTTACCTCTCAGTAAGATTTTGTGCATTTTAATGTAAATATGCTGTGGTTGGTGAGTGGAGGAAATACTGTAAAAGACCATCAAAAAGGATAAGTGGAATAAAGGTATACAACGTATTTTGAAAGCGGTAGGCAGTCGTTTAGGGTGTATTGGACGAATAATGAGATTTTATTTCAAGAGGCATGTTTTCAGGGTTGCCAGGGTACAGTATATGGTCAGCTGAAATGGCACTCCACTTGAAAGAGCAATCACTTCAACAATTTGACCTTGGAAGTGAACACCAATCCCCGCTGAGTTTGGTCAATCGATGGTGTGGTAGCCAGTCAAACGCAGGGCATGTAAAAAATGGAGCCATTCATACTCGCTTAGAGCCTTCAATTAAGAAGCATGTTTTGGGAATTTGAAAAGGTGTTATTAGCAGTTTTATTTACAATACACAGCTTTAAAATAGATAGAGAGAGTCAAAAAATAAAACAGATTGGCCCTGTATCAGATTCCACTGTGAGACTATCTTTTATAAACTCCATCCGTTATTTATCCATATTTTGTCAGACATACTGAGCATGAATCGATACACGATCAATGACTCTAAAATCAAAAGAGAAAACATTGGAGGAGAGGTCAAGATGGACTTGGTCATAATACTTGTTCTGTGAGATGTCCTCCTTTGATGAGAACAGCCGCATTGAAATAGGAAGAACAATTTTGTGTCGACTTGTGATTGGACGGACTGCGACACTCCTCAAACGCGCTTTTTCTCTTTTGCTTTTCCTCCTTCTTCTCCACATCAAAAGCAGCTTTTTTGTCTGCTGACTGACACAGTCATTAGTTTGAGTCAGATCACACAAAAAGAATCATAAGTAACATTCAAAATGGACCGAAGCTACAAAACCAGCAGTGTCAAGTCATTTTTGAAGCACTATGGTCCTCACACCCTTTTGATGTGCATTAATATTTCGAGAGCGGAGCACTTTTGTAAATGTAATCTTCGATCCTCCAGCACTTTAACACTTCGGTGTGGGTTCTATTTACGCTTTCAGTCTTGATTGTGTGTGGCACCTGACCCAATGAAACAACAAAACCCCCCTGTTGCGTCAGTGTGAGCAAATCCTTTCAGCTCAACCTACACCTTATCTGGTTCTCTCATTTAGGAAATGTCATCTGAGTTTATTTTGGGGGGGGATCTAGATTTCACTGGGGAGAGAAATTCTCATGTGAGTTGATTAATGAAGGATGTAGCTCTCCACCGGAAGGCAGACAGATTAATTGTCACGCTTGCACGAATAATGCTTCAGTGGCACACAAAGCATTATCTCCATCAGAAGTGGAAACAAGTTGATTTGCTTCTTTTTATGACAGATTAATCAGGTGTAGAACCGTCTCCTCACAATATTAATGAAAACAAACAAACACACCAAAAAACTGCGAGAGAATGGAGTGGACACGCTTAAAAAAATCTGCCTCCTTTTCAGCATCACTACGTTCATCTTTACCCCATCAAATTAGATAAGTGTGCCCTTTTTATCAAGTGCCCTTTTGCACACCTGGAAATGGTTGCTCATTGCATCAGATCAGTGAACATATTCTCCAACTTCTTCCCATAATCCCAAAGCATGCATGGTAGTTTAATTCATCATACGTGTGAATGTGAGTTTGAGTGTGTTTGGCTGTACGTATGTGCCCTTTGATTGGCGACCATTCCAGGGTTTTCCCTTCCTCGCCCAAAGCTGGAATCGGCTGCAGCTCGCCTGCGTCCTTCATGAGTACCTGCGCTATAAAAATGGATAATGTATCTGTGATTTATAATGCTAAGTTATTTTAATGTATTTAACCTTTATGTCTATATACTGTAGATGTCATAGCAGCAAAATTAAACTGCTCTCATGAAAGATTTTCAAGAAAGCCCTTCTTATACTATTTCATTTTCACTCAGTCATTCCTTCTTTGTGTTCTTAATGTTGGATTCGATTGATGCTGCAAGGCATGGAGGGCATCTAGTGACGCACACTCCCTGCTCCCGAGGGTTAGAGACAAGCAGTCTGAGCTCAGTTAATAATGGACCTAACAAGCATTAGCCCAGATGAGCTTTTAATGGGTATATCTAGTTTCTATACTTGTGTCTGCATGGAGAAGATGAAAGGGACTGCGTGGGTGGCTCCAATTTGTCGGGAGCAGAGATTCAGATGAAAAGAATGAGAGAGATCAATTTTCCTCACAATTTAACGTTAGATACATTGACTGCGACTGAGGAATTTGTCCAAACTCAAAGTTTTTATTGGAATCTTACTCTAATTCTGTATTTGGGAGATTGCTGAAAAATGTGTTTGTTTTTTTTCCTCTGAATAACTTTCATGAAACCTGAAATTGTTCTCATGAATGTATTTTCAACTCAGCTTAAAAGTTATTCGGATTTTGTGCAAAACACAATTAACCATTATGATGTTCCTTGACCCACAACTTTAGTCAATATATAGTTTAATATGCAACAATTTTATTGTGTTTTTGTACATGCATTTTTTTTGCATTTTATACATTCAAATTCATAAAATTCACCATTTTGCAATCTACAGTATATGTATTTTTCTGCACATCCCATGTGTACCTTGTGGTCTAAGAACTTTGGATTTAGTACACAATGCAAGTCACTCTCATTCCTCGATAAAGGACATATATTGTAGGCGGCATATGAAGAGGGCATTTACACCCTTTTCTTAATGATTTTTGAGAAATTGATTATTATCTGAGAATAACCATGTAGCTGCCGCGAATGTTGACTTAGGCTGTATTTAGTCTAGAAAAACGAAACTTGGGGATCAGTTACTTTCTTATACAACTTCCTAAATTTTAGCATGATGGCATAACTATTATTTAGCTAATATTGAAATTGACTCTAATTTCAGTAACATATGTTCTTATTGACTATACACTCTATTATTGTTATTGGACTAATTATATCCACTAACAAGACTTAATTCTTTATTTCTTATGATTATACCATGAAACATACATATAATTGTCCATAATTATGGAAAACCTACTGGCTTTTTTTAGCCACATTAAGTACTATTGTTCTCTGATAATTATGTGGCTTCATATCTTAGAAATACATTATAAGTGTTTTAATGTATATAATCAAACTCATGCGAGAAGATATTGCTTTGCTATTTCCAGTGGGATCGTCCTCATGCCCCGGCGGTATCATGAGATATTTGTATCAAATTGAATAGGAGTGATTTATGACCCCTTCCAAAGTGGATTAAAACAACAATGGTGTTCAGTGTTCAAATTAATCCGTTAATTGGCTTGATCTGCTTCTAGCTCATTTCTAATTTAACTTGCATGAAGCTTCAAATGCTGTTTATTTGTGATTTGGCAGCATTCATTTGATCCATCTCCAAAGCAGACGCTGTGTTCATTTACATACACAGAATGTAGAGTGTTTCTGCAGCTGCTATAAATTATGACAAGACAAATTAGCTCAATTCCTTTTAAAGTCAGTGGAGTAAATATGCTGTCAAATCAGAAAAAAAAACAATGGTTTTCACCTCATAAACTTGAAAAACTATGCTTTTACGTGTTGAATGATGGACAGTGAGTGTGAAACTTGATATTTTCAAATGAATTCATGACAATCTTTCTTGACTCACACATTTGCAGCACGCATCAGACAAACAATATTGATGCATCTTTTAAGCGTCAATGAGGTCTCGAAGATGTCTATAATTAGCGGCTTCCACACTTTTAATGGTCTTAATTGTGATGATGAAGTGCGTTTGGGGCCAAAGTAACAAATGAACAAACTAAAGATTTGGATTAATCAGAGCAAAGGGGAAGGCAGCAACGTTATCGTGATTGATGTGTTGGCTGTGTGTCTGACAGCGGCAGACATGCATGCAACTGCAATAGACATTTGATTGATACCACTCCATTATACATTCTCCAGCTCGCGTTAAATTCCTTTTTCAGGGTGGTGGCATCATTTCTCATTGCTCTCTCTTCTATCCGTGCCCTCTGGTTGAGCATAGGCATCAGTCTGTGCATTTTGAAGCATTATTTAACCTAAAAAGAACATTCAGAAAAGTCATGTTCGTTCCTTAAAGGGGAAGTCAACCCCCCAAAAAATCTTAAGAGTAGTATGTTCTATGCTGCCTCACTAGTAGAAACACGGCATTCTGGTTAATATTGCGTTTATGGAATATGAGTCAAGTACATCAAAGTTGCTCTGGGCTCAACTAATTATCAATCATGGCTCAGCTTCAGAAAACAGCTAAGCCGTGATTGGCAGTTACCTGCGCCCTGATCATTTTTTCTGTCATTTTCAGTTGATATCACGTGGCAAAATGGCCACCCCCTTGGATGGATAAAAACGAGGGGATTTAATGCTTAACTCATATTCCACAAATGCAATATAATCAGAATGCCATGTTTAGACTAGTAAAGGCATATAGAACATATTACGGCAAATATTTTTTAGGGGATTGACTTCTCCATTAAAGCCATGTTGTATTTTGTTATGCTTGCCCAATTTTAGTAAATTATTGTTTCCTGATTAAACCTCTCGTTTTGATGTGTTTTCTCCCAGAGTGTCGAGATGTGTTGTTGCCCATGATGCTGCGAGAGCTGAACAGAGCTTTGGCCACCATGGCGGACGGGCCTCATGACGAGAGGAGAAAAAGTGTGGAGTTGCTCAACAACATTCTGGAGGTCCTGAGCAAAGACAATGTGGTGAGACGTCTATGCTAAGACACGGCGATGTACAACATTTGATATACCGATCTTATCTGATGAGCTCTAATACAAGGTTGTCAAAATGTTGTCTTTACAAAGACAGTAAGGATAATTATTCAGTCATTGTTTTCTGTTGGAGACGGTGTACAAAGGACTGGTTCACACGGCATGATTTTTTTACCCCCACGTGATGAGGAAAAAAAATATTGCTCATACTATAGTGTATAAGGCAAGTGCACTTGAGATGACCAGCACACGCACACGCACACACCCACACACAGATATGCTGATGTCTCTTATCCCAAAGCAGAGTCTGTGGCTTGGCCCGAAGTCAATGTTGACCACACATATGGATTTACCATCCTTTATGCTACTCACAAAACATTAACGGAATTGTGTGAGACCAAGATGTCACCAAACAGCTGATCAGACAGATTGTTCTTAGAGGGAAGTGGCCAATGACCTTCGGGTTTCAGTTTCAGTGTCATCAGCAAAAAAAAAAAAAAAAAAAAAACACCTGTTGTGAATTTTGCCATTTGGCTCCTTGTTGGAAAATAGCAAGTAGTGATACATTGAATATTTGAACATGATCGGTTTACAAAATAACTGCTGAAGTCATTCGTTATGACTGGAATTCATAAGGCAATCTTGTACAAAAACGCCTAACGATGCTAAGGAATCAAAACTTGTAACATGTAAAGTTTATAGTTAAGAAAATAAACTCACAACGATTTAGGATAAACCTCTATTGACATGCAGTAATCTGGTCTTTGCTGACTTTGATGGAAAGGGGGAATCAGCCTCAAACATGTTTGGGCAATCACCAGTACATGTGAAAAAGCAATAAAAGGTATGTTTGTATGTAGTTCGAGAGGTGGTTGTTAAGTTGGTAATCAGGTCCATACAAAACTAACCACTGATAAATTTTGTAGAGCGGTATTGTATCAACCAAGGAAGAAACCATTAACCTGTCACACAAATCTGATGGTGGATTTTATTTTCCCATTTGGAAGTCACTGAGCACCCAGTACCCGCAGGTTGTTGTCAGCTACAAAATCCCGCAAACATTAATGTAATGACAACGTGAGCACCATTATTTGGGTTTATTCCTTCACAAAGTGCACTTAAAGCCTCAGATAAATGAAAGTAAACATTATTTAAACATGAGGAGAAAATCTGGTGCAGACCACCAATTAGACTACTTGTCCTTAGTTTTTCAGCATCATTAACTAACTCAGTTTAACCTCAAAACGAGGATGTTGCATCCTAAAGAGTACTGTAGCACACCTGAGGCCTTTCTGTCCTTAATCATCTCGTCGCTCAGTGCGACAGGCCCTGACATGTTTAACTGAATGTTTCGCGGCCGCACCACCTTACTATAATAATAATTATTATTATTATTATTATTACCAGTATCCACCCAACTTGTGTCTTTTCGAATTGCTCAGGTTAGTTTTTGACAACCAGTCGAGTCTTTTAAGAAGGAAAGATTTTGTGCATCTGAGTCATACAAACCACATTAGTAAATACATATTGCTAATATTACGCATTTATAATTTTTAATTTGCAAAACGTTCAGGCAGTATTTTCCCCAGTGTGCGTTGGTATTAAGAGCTCATACTTCAATGTGTGCTGAAAAAATACGAATTAATGTAGTCAGTCGAGCAAATAATTGTTTGTTGTTCTTGAATGTTTACTTTGGTGTTCTTTGTTGGAATTAATAAAGCATTTGTCTCCGGCTGTATATTAGTTCTGGACTGTTAAACAAGGACGACATGACACGATAAACAATAGTTCGCTCTCGTTTGAAGCAATTACTCATAAGAGATAATTGGTTGGTTTAAGCATATTTAGATGTAATGGACACAAAGTGTCGTACAGTCAAATAAAAGGCACATCTATCTTGTGAGTGATGCCTTTTTTTTCGCACATGCTTGTGTTTTTAAGAACACCAAATTGCATCCATATTCTGCATCGACTGCTTATCCTCCGTTTTGGTTTATTAGCATAACCTGGCAAACAGGAGGAATAGGCAAAGAGGTGATTGGGAATGATGTAGCTTCCGAACCACTTATGTTGCACTCCTGGATCTTGTTTTCTCCCCTCTCCGCTTCACCTCTCTGGGTGGTGCATGATTAAGATTCTCTGCCAACCAGCAGAGAGATGCATTGATAGAAGGAGTAAAATTCACAGCCTGGTGTTTGTTTGAGTGTGCGCGTGCGTGTGCGTGTGTGTCTGTGTGTAGGGGGTGCATTTATGAGCCACCTTTTAAGATAAAGGCACAGTTCCATGTGTCTTCTTAGTGTTTTGTTTTAAACTTTGTAAGATAACATCTGTTATTTTGGGACCTTAGCGCTTGGTTATTTTTTGGTCCTCCCTCACAGTTTTTCGGCATGGCTGATCAGCAAAGGCACAGATTATGATAACAAGGTTTTATAGAAACACACATGCGTAAGGAGAAACCATTTGCCCGCACTTGAAACTACTGAAGCATTATCATTTGTCTTAATTTCTAAAAATGTCAAATCACTTAGCAGCCGCCAAACCTCCATTATTAGTATGCATTTTTCAGAGTTTGTTTTTAAAAGATAAATAGTTTCTCTCATCTTTTTGCGAATATTTTTTTTCTCAATGCTATGATATTTTGCAATGCCTGGAGCAGTACCAGACGGAAAATACAAACTTGCCCAGTTCTTCATGATTTCATACTTCAATACTTAAATAGCATTTCCGTTTCAGGTTTGGGAATGACACTTCAGTTTAGAACGTGAAATTGAGAGCATTTAGGTCTCAGCCTCTTTGTAAATGAGAAAAGTGTCCTCAAAGGGATCAAAAGGGAGGAAATTTGCTTTTCACATAAAATGCTAACGTTTGCACACAGTCACGCACACACCCCCCCACACCTACACACACACACACACGCACACCGACATATCTTCATCTGCATGTCAGAATATCTTGCAGTTCAAAAGTCCACTCGTAAAAGGACTGTCAAATTTCACTAAAGCTTATTTTGTGCATAGTGAAGACTATACTGTGTTTTGTTTGTTTTTAATTCACCTTTGGAAACTTGATGTGGCTGCATTTTCACAGTTGACCATCTTTTTATGTGCACTTGTGCACCTTGTTTCCTGTTCACCTCATCTGTTTTTGTCTTTCTTTTGCCTGTCTCTGTTATCAGGGGGAAACATTTCAGCACATCCAAGACATTGTGGTTTCTTTGCTGGGGATCATAAACCAGACAGTCATCACAATGGGCCGAGAGCATGCGCTAATTGTAAGTACAGTAATTCTTTCTATGTGCTACAATGCGCAACTAAAGTAGAACAATACTAAATGATTACACACCCTTGAGCAATCTAATGATATTCAGTACAAGAGCTGTGTCAAAGTAAACTGTACACGTCACAAGGATAATAATGCTGAGATGATAATGAGAGACGTTATTTTAAGCGTACCACTACGCAAGGGGGCTTACGCAGTATTTATTTGTTGATATTTTAGTTTTGCACTTTTTTATCCTGTGATCTTTGACACTTATCAATGGTGGTAAACACCTTGACCACAGCACCATAGATTTGATTAATAGATCATGAGACATTGGCCCAATCAACAATTTGTGGCACTGTGTTGGATCTGCGTCATCAAATTGCTTTTTTGACAATTTTACAGCTTAAAATTCTATTAAAACTGAAGTAGTCAAGTAAAATCTTGGGCTCTGGCTTCCAGTCGATGGCAGTCATGGAACTTTGTTTGCGGTATTTGCGGCTCTGCCTGATCTACGGCACATTCGCAGAAGTCACAAAGAACGGCAACTGCATTAGGACAAAATACATACGATAGGCAACTTGCAAAAAGCGATTGAAATGACACATGTTTATGATAAAATGTGTAATCATTTGCTGCTTGCACTTGAAAAGTAATTTTATTCAGTGACACAGGTATTCCACCATAAGTTGCCAATTTCTCACATTTGGTCAAATCCGAAATGAATTGTGGTTAATATGCTTCAGCTGAGGGGCAATGGATGTGGGCTCAGCCAAAGTGGGGCAACAAAGCACTTTGGAGAATTGGAACACATTACACACTCGTATCCTCGACAGGAACGCACTTTGAAGCAGACAAGGGTTCAAGTGCGAGTATTGGGACCCAGCCATCTTAAAAGTGCAACTGTAGCTTGAACATGTCAAATGTATGCCAGCACTTGTTAAACTGCTGTCAGTCATTGGTTAAAGACGAAGACTGTATTTAATTTCATGGATAAGTGATTTTAAATAATTTAGGAACCTTTTATGTTGGTGTTGGTTAACAACATGTCAATTCTATTGTCTTTTTTGCTGTGGTGCCCAACAGTGTGACACCACTTCAAGCTACAACCACTGCAATAAACAATACGTCTCTCACAGTTTCAATCAACATTTTATTCAGTATTGCCTTGCAATACAAGTTTAATTTATTATGTAACCATGTTCATGGACTTCCCCCCCAAAAAAACCCTAATACAATAGTTGCTTTGTGTTTTTATTAAGGAAACCAACACTCAATAATTTTGTTCTTTATAGAAACATACAGTATAGTGATGACATAATTAAGGTCATGATGCCAGGTTGGCATTACAAATGACAATCCGTTCTCAATTGCCTCAACTGGATAAATAAAAGTTAAAATAAAATTAAATTAAAAATAGAATTAAAAATGATTAAACAGTTTGTGCATCACAATTAATTAAGTGTGGCTCTATGTTGTACACACCGGGTGGCAGTATAATAGTCATTTGGCCAAAGAGTTTTATAAGTGACTCAGCAATATGCAGTAATGATCGTTGACATAGTAAGGATCTGTGAGGGTTTTTATATTGCCTGTCTACATGAGTTGTTGTGTTCAAATATCCATTCCTTAAAGCATTATGACACTCCCACGTTGATGTGTTTCGTTTAGACCATTTAGGGTGTTTGCCATTATGTGTTAGCATTAAGCTAATAAAGGCGCAAAGTATTTGAGTGTTTTAAAGACAACATGTAATTATCATTGTTTTAGTTTTAGTTTGACAGCAAACCTTACCTGGAAGTGGCATTAAACAGCTTCAAGCCTTATTTTTTAATGACTTATTCATTGTGCCAATGTGATCATTTTTGTGAATGCCGATACAGTAGGTAGGGGTCACTCATATGTGGTGTTTACACCTCAATAAACAAAAACTACAATAATAAATGGGACCTTTCTGAAGGTTTCAGTCAACATTTCACATTATCGTTTGATCATTTCTTATGGATTTCATTAGGTTGCGCAGGTGTACTTACCGGTAATTTTGTGGCTGGTGAATGATTGGTTGAGCTATTGCTAAATGTTATGCCTATGCATACATTATGATAGTATATCAGATAAAGGTATTGACTCTTGGGTTTTGAAACAAGAACATACTCACAATTTATACAATCGACTTCATGTTGAGTCAGCAATAGTGCGCCTTGTGGAAAATACACAATTTTATTGTACACGTGGGAGGAATATGGTATAAATCAATTGCTACATTTTTAAGTGTAGTATCATCCGAGGGTTGTAATTGCTGGCTAATGGTCAGCTGTTAGCTGAATGAGCCGCTAACAAGGTGAGAGGTTTTCTGTGCTTGGAAGTGGAATTGAATTGTATTGGCTTGTGTTTTTTCTTTTTTATGACAAGTCGTTCACTTCTAAAAATAAAACGTATGCATCTATATAAATTGTGTAACTGTCAACGCACTTGAATGGAATCCACTATGTCAACCTGACAAATCGACATTGTGATGAGATTTGGGCATTGTTTTGTGTTTTGTGGGAATATCTTTATTGTATCGCGAATACCCAGGTAGCAGCTTTAAGGCTACATGTCAGATTCTTACTCTAGACCTTGAAATACCTCCTTTTTTTATCTTTGCACGGTCATACACTCTGTCTGGCCACAACACTAATACCTTGTATGTAATAAGATCCAAAAACATGTCAGCTCATGTTCAGTTTCGATTGTGACTATCAAATTATTAATGTTAATTTTACATTTCATCTTCTTTGATATTTATTGACAGCATCCTCTTGGGTGTATGTGAGTTAGCCCCACCAGTCTACATGTCTTTTGTGAACTTGGAGAAGGCGTTTGACTGTGTCACTTGGGGAGTTTGATGCGGGGAGCTTTGGGAGCATGGGGTACTAAACCTCCTGATACAGTCCGTGTGGTCCCAAGTATGACGTGTTTTGGTCTGCATTGCCGACAGTAAATCAGATTTGTTTCCAGTGGAGGTTGCAATCTGCCAAGGCTGCTGTTTGTCAACAATTTCTCTTAATAATCTTTATGGACAGAATTCCTAGGCACAGCCAAGGCGTTGGCTGGTTTGACGACCTGAGTATCACCTCTCTACTTTTTGCAGACAATGTGTTTCTGTTGGCTTCATCAGCCGTGATCTTCAACTCTAAGAACGTTTTACTCAATCAGGAAAGGGTGGGGTGCCATCTCCAGGTCGGTGACAAAATATTGACTCAAGTGGAGGAGTTCAAGTCTCTTGGGGTCTTTGAGGGGAGGATGGAGCGGGAACTCGACAAGTGGTTTGGTGCAGCGTCCGTAGTGATGCGGACTCTGTATTGATGTGTTTTAGTGAAGAAGGAGCTCAGCTGAATGGCAAGCCTTTTGAATGATTCTACTGGTCTCCGTTGCCCCACTAACCCATGGCCACAATCAGTGAGTCGTGACCGAAAGAGCAAGTGGCCGCTAATTATCGTATTTTTACGGCCATAAGACGCGCTGCATCTAAGGGCGCAACACCAGTTGAGGGTTTTATTTCCGTATTTAATGCATATACTAGGCACGCCGCACTACAAGGCTCAGCTCGCGCTAGCTCAGCTCGCGCTAGCTTAGCTCGCACGAGCTTACGATAACTGTAGCCAGTTCACCAGGACTAAGGAATCCCTGCCAATAAAACTGACTCTAACCAATAAGAGGTGTCATGGCGATACGTCTAATAGACAACGTCAGGGGAGGGACTTCACTGGTCACCACACTCCTTAGAGTCACGGTTTCAAATCAAAACCAAAAAAACTCAGCATACAAGCAAACAATGAAACAAAGAAATAAGATTAACACAAAACATGTATCTCTCATGCCATCTATATACCCAAAAGAAGTAAAAATAACACAAAAAGATTATAGCAATAGCTTCTTGGGAGCCACTCAGCCTTAGCCAATTGCAGCAATGGCTTCTTGGGAGCCACTCAGACTCAGCCAATCATATGGCTGTTTACAGAGATGTGCATGTTGTGCTTTGGGCTTTTTTCAGTGTGTTGTCTAAACCTGGGACGTTTCTTGCTTGCAATAACATAAATTATAAGACAGACAACGTTGTGGACAGCTGCCCTTTTGTCCAGCTTTCTCCGACACCATCACCCAAACACCATAGTCACATAATGTATTAGTCACAGTCCATTCGAAGCATAGATGACTCAGACTTTCACCAGCAGGGTGTGCTAACATGCACTCCGAACAGCCCAATGAGTAAAAGGGTTGATGGTCGTGAGTGATGCTCAGTCCATATAATGGGTGCATCGCTTTACAAGGCGCCCCGTTTGTTTTGGGGAACATTTGTGACTTTAAAGTGCGCCCTATGGCCCGGAAAATACGGTAGTTTAATCTGCAGGGTGTCTGAACTTTCCCTTATAGATAGAACCTTGGTCCACCCAGGAGTGTAGCTGCTCTTCCGCATTGAGAAGAACCAGATGAAGTGGTTTGGACATCTGACCAGGACGCGTCCCGGGTGGTTATGTCCAACTAGTTGGATGGCCGATAACACGCTCGAGAGACTCTCCTGGCTGACTTGGGAATTTCTTGGGATTGGCCCGGAAGAGCTGGATGAAGTGGCTGGGGAGAGAAAAGTCTGGGCTTCCCGGCCTAATCAAAACCCCAGATAACTGGAAGGAGATGGATGTATGGATCTTCATCAGTGCATTATTATGGTTGTAGTTTGCAGTAATACCGTGCAGTGGCAATGGTATTTCATCCTGCAGGAAGTTGTTTCTAGTACTTTGGTGAATGTTTTTAGCTACATGAAAAGTCTATTAGACAAAGCTCAGTCTGTTGTCTCTGTGTTCCTCTCCACTGTAAACTGCCATCCATGAAGATAAACATATTGTTTATATCCTTTTAAAGTGAAAATAAGTATTCCTCCAGAATTTAAATGATTTAAAAATGGCAAAGTATATAAAATGAGGCATTCAAATTAAGCCTTTCTCTCAGCTCTCAAAGACTGTGTTTACCTGACTTGTCTGCCTTCTCTCTGTGATGTGCTCTCACTCACGACTAACAAGGCACTCTAAAGCAGCCCCACCGGCCAGTCGGCATACTGCCTGTCTCGTCTGAGGTTTTTGTCCTTGCTTTCCGTCTGTCAGTGTATATGCTTACGACAGACTACAAGGCGCTCTAAAGCAGCCTCATCAGCGAACTGTCTGAAGGGAAGGTGTATTTTTGCGGTGTACGCATAGCTTGCTAGCTACCTAAACATTGCAATTCAGTTCTGAATAACGGCTGATACGAATGAAATTGCTCAAGGTGTTATATAGTCGGAGATGGACGACTCATTCCGGGGTTGAGATGCATCACTGGGCCCTGTTTTAGCCAAGAAAAAATAGTAAAGCTGAAATTGTAAAAAAATAGCTTCATATTAGGTTCACACCAAATCCGGTGTGGGCGTATCCGGCGGCACGAAACCGAATATTCACCCATTTGCCCTTTCGGCGCCACTTAAATGCTGTCGTCGTCAGAAAGCGAAGCCCCTGACCATGAGCGCGAGTAAGCGGCTGTGTTGTGAACACCTCCGCGGTGAAATGCTTGTGAATTAATTGAAGCGGATTTGTTGTGAGTGTAGCATAACGCCCCACAAGTGTGTATTACGTAGTTCTCAGTCTATGTCAGTTTTCAGCAATCATCTTCAAACTCATTACAGTCGTTTAATTATTACCTCTCTGACAGTGGATATAAATAAGGGCATTAATATTAATTTTGTGGCCTTTGTGCGAATTGACTGTTAGCCTCAATCTGGCAAATTTGTGAACAGTACATAAAAGCCAATTACGAACATATAGCAGGTCTACTCGTAGTTTCCAACAGTGTGTATGAGTCCTGAATGAATGTACTGAAAAAAGTTTGAGCCTGGGGCTTCCACTTTGAATGGAAATGCAGTATAGAATCAATCAGTCAGTGCGTCAGCGGTGACACAAATGGAAATGTGAGGCAGCTTGTCAGTCTGTGATCAGCTGCTCCATAATGTTGTCTCTTAATGCGTTCTCCGTACACATTTCAAACACTTTGCTCTCTCCACCCAACAGGCTGTCCCTTTATTGCTCTATTGAGTTCCTCTGCTTAAGTTTCTGCACACGTCCTCATTGATGCGTCACATTCAACTTTAGAAACAGTTTTCCTACATCAGCCTGTACAATTCCCATTTCCTATGGTATGTTGGTTCTTGATTTTCCACATCGTAATTATGCCAAAACAACCACATTGTAATTCATTTCCATCCGTATGCATGAATCCATTCGGCCATAAATCCTTTTGATGTATCTTCCTGGACACACACGTTGCCAAGTGGCAAATAATCTTGAGTGGTAATGCTCCATCTGTTTGCTACAAGCTACGTAATGGGAAGACAGGCTCCCAATTTGGACCACAAAATCAACATTGATTAATCGGTCTGATATACAGTACATTGGAAGTTTAGCAGCTCCTTTGAACTTCATATCTTTGTCCCATTTCCAGTTATTCACCAAAACCACGGTATTGCGGTGAAATTCCTTTGCAACGGAACATTCTGGACTCGACCATGCTTATATCCTTCAGAGGCTGCTGTGCTATTATCAGAGCCACCAGAAACACTTCTTGCGGAGTTTCTTGACACGGGCCTTGGCGCTGGGCCGGCTGGCCTGGGAAGTGGCGACTGCGGCTTTGGTCAGAAGGGGTGCAGGCACATCATACTCTCCCTCCAGGGACTCCATCACCCCCTGAAAGCGTCCCTCCTGCTGGCGGAAGTCGTGCTCTACGCTGCCGGGTGGGAGAGAGAGATATGTGTGGTTAATGTCGAAACATAGCAATGGACGTGATTTAGACACATGGGGAATGTCGCAAGTCAAGTTGCTGCTGTTTTTTTTATTAGGTGAACCATTTTTCCGACAGTCATGAGGACCATTAAACAACTTGTTGCAGATAAGAGAAGGCTGGGGGAATTATTGATTTCAAGAGAAAATCTGCTAACAAAACTCTGGCACCTCGAAAAATGGTCACGCAAGTTAAAATCGAGATGTCAACTCTGTTCTTAATGCATGCATTTTCCGTATCCTTTGTCATGACTGTAGCCATCTTCATTTATCATACTCCTGACATGAGAGAATAAATTGGTGCGCTGGAAATAAAACGATCAGCGTGGAGAAGTACACAAACAAAGGATCTGGAAAGGGTGGATGGTCTGTGTGATGTGTTCAAAGTAAAACCCTCTCGGCTTCCCCCTAGCACCCCCCACACTCCCCTCTATTCTTGAGCTCCCCCCCTCTTCCAAACCCAATCTCTCAGAAGTGTCCACCGCTGCAGGTCATTTTTTTTTTTTTTTCATGGGCTCCTCACACCTTTACGTAAGGTGCAGTTTTAGTCAGTGAATACAAGTGTACAGTACGATGAAAATGTACAGCACAGTGTCAATTAAATTTCCCTAATCAGGCTAATGAAGAATATTGAAAACAACAATTCTTGGGACTATATTTAGCATATCTTCCTCACTGTTATTTTGGGTTTTAGCCTCACACGCATGCATGGCTGCGTAGGGGAAATATAATAATTGATCAGTCTATTGTATATTAAGTGAGTCAGAAATGTTCCAGGACTGGGCTCTCAAAGATATATTTCATATCTTTTCCCCCTTCCAAGTAATCATCTTGGAATCTAACACACTTTCCTAGCCTTTTCTACCACACCATGTATTTTTCCACAGCCTTATTATCACGGCGATCTTGATGTCAGGTCAAGTGAGTTGGGAGGTTGCCCCAGCATGGCAATATTTTTCTTGGCCAGAAACTGTCAGATGCTCAGCGAGGTGTCAGCAGATTCTCACAATGCCACAAGTTTTCTCTCTCTGTTTGGGTTTGAAATTAATCTTTTCCGACACTAGTTTTAGAATTATTTTGACAAACCTTACAGGCTCTAATCACAAATACCCAAAATGACCGGTTACTTTCCAATAATTCAAATGAATGGTCATTATATTTATAGAAAAGTATACTGTGGGAAAGTGAATAGAAAAAAAAGAGCACATTGTTCTCCTACTGTGCAGCTTTTTCGGTTGTCAGAAATGAAGTGCATCTTTGAGAATGTTTTGCATTCATTCAGAGGTCACTCATGTTCAACTTGGCTCACAATCTTTGTTTGTTAGCATCCACACCAAACTCATCCAAGCGTGCTTATATGGGACTTACTTTGTTTAAACTGATTGAAACAATTTCCAGAAAGGTGGAAAAGATAGATGGGGGCAACTAGGGTATCCCTACCCTAACTTCCAACAGTTATCTACCAGAAGCTGGCTGGTCATGGGATGAGAGTGTGTTTTTCTTGGAGGATGCGAGCAGGGAGAAAAGAAAGCTTTCAGAGACGGAATTTTGAAAGCTTTCATGATTCTGAGGTCAGCGCGGAGTGAATGAGGAAGAGACGAGCCTCAAAAGAGCAGTTAGTGGAGTTGGATAAAAGGCTGAGTGAGGAACCCAGACGCTGTGAGAAAAAGGACAATGGAGAGGTCTCTGCACCCTGAATAAGAGATCAGGGATGAAGGGAGAGAGAGAAAGAGAGGAGGCTACAACTCTAATGGGTATAAAGGACTCCCATCAATAAATGATTTCAGGCAGATACACCAGACTAGACATTGTCCACTTACGGTTCTGGATTTCCACTCACATATTGTAGAACATACAGACTTTACACCTTATTACGGTTACGGTCTACCTCCATCTAAATAAATAAATAAATAAAAAATAAAAATTCTTGTTGTGAGAATATATTCAAGTATTTCAGACTTAGCTTCCACTCTGTGCCTCTGCCATGACCTGAGAGATTTGCCTGTGTCAATTCAATAACGCTGTTAATGTTAACCTTCTGATAAAGGTGGCCAAGGTGAATGTGGTGTGAGGTGAGGATATGTACAACTCATTTCAATAAAACTTTGCAGGAGTCAAAAGTCAAACTGTAATATGTCCCTCCCACATAGCAAGTCACTGATCCAGGATGCATGGGGTAGAGAGATGGTTGAAAGTCAACTCAGCCATTCATTGAATTTCAATTTCTTCTCTATTTAAACTTGAAAGTGTCAGCCATTAATTCCCAATATCACAGCCACAACCCTTCTGATTTAGATTTTTTTTCTGGCTTGCTCCCTTTGATTCTGATTTATATATGGAGTTTCTGTTCCTCGCTGTCCATTTGAGCTGTTCAAGCACACAGAGGAAATCAGCGAGGCTGTCGAAAGTTTATTCTTTTGTCTCCAGTCGTTGACTTTAATTAAGAATGGCAACAGCAAAATATCTTGAGGCAGCCAGCCCACATCAAAACCTAATTTTTTAAATCACAAATCATTAGAGTTGTTTCAATCCCAAGCCCCCCTGTCATCTCCATTGACACAAATTTCCTTTAAGGGATGGGGAAATACATTATGGTACAATTGCAAAAACATGAGCTACCAAGTGTGACTTTCTCTTTGTGTTTGTCATTCAGGATGCATAAATCCCTCTGAGATGCGCCTGATTCTGTGTATTTGATAGGTCATCATGGACTGCTTGCACAAATGAAACTGATAATTGGGAAATCTGTGACAAACAAAACAATGTCCTTCTGTTTTGTTGGTTTAATAAGCACCTGTCTAACCGAGAATGCTCGATTTGCATTTGTGTAGGGACTCTTTTTGCATTCCATTGCAGCCAAGCGTGTGCAGTCAGTGTGGCAGGAATGATAAAGGCTTTTGGCAATGGGCACATGGATCCAGGCTACAACACATGACATGAAATGCAAATTAGGCTGCATTCACGTGATGAGAACCTGCTGATTCGCATAATGAGGGGAGGATTAAACAGGTATACAGTGTGTTGTGAGAAAACACACCCCTAAGCTGCACAGGGTCTCCGAACGCTATGACTTACCAAGGAATTACACTCACACTACAAAGACGAGCACAAGCGATCAGCTGTGATGTGCTTGCATCCACAGAATGTTGCTTGGTGTAAATTACTTTCCGAGGGAGCACATTACATCACTCACATATTGATTTGAAACAATGAGAGATGACTTCATACATTTCATGTATCAAAACTGTGATAAATTAAATGCACATGTATTGTCTATAGTACTAGAAGGAGCAGAAAGGGCAAACTCAGCAGGAGATCAGATTGAAGAGGTAATAAAACAAAAAAAAATTGTATGGTGAATATATTTTGAAGCAGGGAAAGCAAAGAAGGACAAAAAACGCAACTTCAACACCAAAACAAATTATGTACAGTAACGTACACCCAGCTCATTAGCTTCTGTCATTACCTGTAGATGATGCAGGCTGTCTTTTGGCAGGTGGGACAGTTGTTAATGTCCTGACCCGTTCTGTATGAGCTTCGGCTGCAGAAACAATAAACAAGTGCTTAACATATCACACAGAATCTGATTTACTTATTTTCTAGTGAAATTACTGTGCATTTTTATCTGAAAATAATGTTCCTTGATATAAATAGATACAATTAAATACAAAATTAATATGTATGAAAAATTATACACGTAGAAAATATCACACGTGGAATGAAAAGATGAGGGCAAGTAATTTTGCCAATGGGCCACATGAGAAACTAGAATGCTTACTAAAGGCTTGGCCAAAATGCTAACCTCAACTTTTTTAATGCATTTAGAAATGCGTCCTGTCTTTGTTGGATAAATATGTGTGTGGATATAGTATGTCATTATAGTTATGAAATACACTTTTTAAACTTCAAAGCGGTCGTTAAAATTTAATCTGTACACTTAGAAAATTATAAAATTTATTTTCTACTTATTTTTATAGATTTTTGCTAGAGGGTTGTGATAGTTCTAGAGTGGTCGGAAAAGTCACTGTTACTGTGAAAATGTCGCTAAATTGGCAACATTGCAGACACAATTGGGAGCTCTTGCTCAGTACCTCCCTTGAGCGAGTGTCCGCAAATCTGGACAGAAAGTAAAAGCACAACTTTGAAAATAAGGGCAATGGATATTTTATGTCTTACTTTGACTTGATGTCACTGTGTGAGGGCCGGTCATAGACTGTGAGCAGGCCAGTTGTGGGCCACCGGGCCGTACTTTGCCCAGATCTGTTCCATACAAACGTACTATATAACTGTATTAAATCCTACCAGTTTAAATAAATGTTCTATAAGCTGGGCTAGGTGGAAAGAAAATATTATATTAAAGTACAGAAATAATTATCTCTGCATAGGCCTATTTTTTTTAGCCAGATATTCCCTTTCATTTGAGTGAAATACTTAAACACCCACTGTATAACCACCATATAACAATTACGGGTGTAATTGTGCAAGTGCGAAGTCATTTTTCTTTCTTTTAGTTGGGCTCGTCATGTCACAACCTTCCTTGCTCTCTCCTCCCACTTATACGGACGGCACACAGCTGGGTCTCTTTGCTGTAGCGCCCAAAATAGCATGTGAGGTTTACCGCTGCAATTTACCTCAGGATGTGAAATTGTTGAACAGGAGCTTCTTCACCAATGCTTTCTTAAAGCCAGAGAAGACACACATGTTTTGATGTCAATCTTTCAAAACATGATGTGCATGTCCAATAGGTGCAATTTCTTCTTAAGAAATGTGCCTCTGCAGCTGTATTCAAACTTCTCAATTGAATGGTTTAAAGAAAGTGAATTCAGAGCTCACTTCTCTACCTTAATATGACGGAATGGAATATTAGTGAGGCAGTTTCCACCCAACAACTTGTCTCTGCAAGGTAACTTAATGACTGTCGTTTTACGCTCCAAAAGGATGATACCTTTCATGGTATTTATGGCGTCGCTCCAACTTGCATCAAATAGTTGGATTAGCCACACCAATTTAGGCTCGTCCAGTCCAAACCGAGCCTTGTTTCATGAACTGATGAAGCCTACTTAGAAGAGAGGCAAAATGCCTTCTAAAACAAACACAGCAGTCCAGTGGCCATCAAAGTCTGCCCTCTGCGTGCTATTCTATTGATCCTTTAAATGTTAGATTTTGCAGAAGCACAGTCTGTGTAGGATAATTAGGAGAATTTAAAATAGACAGCTGGCACACAATGAAAGAACACTTTTTCCCCTTTCAAATGAAATGCATGAAGACAACTGATGCCTGTCAATTAAAAAGCAGTTTTAATTAATTAAGATTCCCATTGTATTCACCATTAACAAAAGCAAGACTTGATAGTTTATTTTAGCTGAACACAACAGCAGTCTCTTTGCTTTATCACAGTGTGTTCTGTGGGTTGAAACCATGTTTGACCTTACTTGCACATTTTTTTTCATACTCATTCCCCCTATTCATCTTCTCTTTCCATCGTTAATTATTCAAATACTTAACATAAAAATGTAAATGTCCATAAAACTCAGCTACTCACACGCAGTGCGGGTGTGCCTGCACACTCAGTTTAGGAGCCTTAAACATTTAATTGCATTTCACAAATGTAATCTGATAGGGATTAGCCTGCTGCGTGGGACATCTGTCTACCCTGAGAGGGGGCGCGGGCACTCCCGTGTTTAAAAAGAGGTTAGGCGGACACGCTACACGGGGAAGCCTGGCAATGGTTGCAAATGAAACGATTGGTTCCCTTTTTCTTCAGAGGAGATTCATTATCTGCTCAGTGCAGTAGGGATGATACATTTACCGGCCACCATCACTAAGTAAACTCTAATTCAAGTGCTGCATGCTCTGCCTTGAGAAAAATACAGTTTTGATTGACACTTTGAAAGAGGACTAAATATAGTTTAAGGCTCATTCTGGTACCTGCAGTTTATAGTTATCGTGAATGATCTTAAAAAAAGGGGTACATTTATTTTGTTGGTTATCTTAGTCATGAGCGAGACAGATATTAGAAATATCCTGTTTGTTTAATGCAGTACAGGTGCAGTAGGATGTCGCTTAACTTTGCGTCATGTTTTTCTTCAGACCACAAAATAGTAGAGACTGTATCAACAGCACCTCTCCTGGTTGCAAATAATAGTCCGCTCCATTATGATTCAATTGCTTTAAGACTCAGTAAGTCATCTTTGAAACTCAATACTTTGACAATCAATTCCACACAATCGCCATCCACAACATTGGTGCGATTTGTGTCAGATCAGCGTTCATTGAGAAAGATTGCTTGAAAGGAAGTTGAATGTTGAATGAATCTTGAGAAACATTCTGTAGACTACAGCAGAGAAATGAGGTGAAAATGGGGGTGCGCCTAGGCAGAAGGGTGAAGAGGCAAACAGTAGGAAGTCATAGCAGATGAATCATAGCACATAACAATGTACTTGAGTGTTCGACAGGTTGTCATGGTGCAAGCAGATGGCAGAAGGCGAGAAAGAAGAGACGTGGGGGTTGTTAGTCAGAAACACGATTATGGTTGCGGGAAAGAAAGATCAAGAAACAGCGGGAATGGGGTACTGTACTGCAATTCATTCGAATGTGTAAGTGGTACATACTGTAGTTGGGAGCAGGTGCAAAGAGAGAGAAAAGTGGGGGCATTGGCCAATTTGAGTGTATGAGAGATTCAGGAATAACATAAGTAACTGGAGACTGCTTCGGGAACTGATTATTTTTTTTCTCCTCGGGTCAATACCTTCTCCTTCGAAGGAATGGCGTTACCATGGTGACTACTCACCTTATATGGTAGATGAGATATAAGAGTGTGAGATTTGCAAGGAATTGACTCAATGCACTTAGGAATTGAGGTAAGATTACACATACTCATTTTACATTGAACCTCCACAGACATGGCATTTTGAATTCATTACATTATATCCAATGGCCAGTGGGTGTACACTATGTTCCTCAAATACTGTCCGAGAATAGGTATTTGCACCATTTTAAAGCACCAGGGTTTTTTTTTTTATAAGAAGGTAAGGCATGTCTTAAGTGGTCAACACACCCAGCGGTCAATAAGGCCTGATTGATCAGAGTGGAGGCCGCTGTGTTATGAATTCCTAAGAAAAATATTTCATTGCGCTCTGAACTTTATCTTGCGCTGAAAACCTGTAAAACTAATAAGCAGCACATTGCCTCACCCTTCGCTGAGGGCCTTGGTTTTCTCCAGGTCTAGGATGACATTGAGCAGCACCTTGATCTTCTCTTGATTGGACACAAGGTTCTCCTCCACACTCTGTAACTTACTCTGCAAGCCACGAGGTGCACTCCCAGGCAGTATTGCCGCGGGAGCGCCATTACATTGCGCTGTTTTGTGTGTCTTGCAAGACTGTGTATTGTCGTCTAAAGATTTGCTCTTTTGTTTCGTGTAGTTCTTCAGTTTAGTCTCTTTCGAGGAGTTCGGTTTGGGACTGTTCGTTGTCTTTTGTATGTTTTTGTTGGGATCGATGAGGCTGGGTAGTTTGGAGACGGTAGATTTGGGGGATTTTTTGACAGGGAGAGCTGGCGGGGTGCTACATTTTGTATTTGTATGGCCGGAAGGTTCTGGAGGTTTGGAGTTTAAATTTGTATGCTGACTTTTATCATGCTTGTGTTTGTCTGATAAAAGTGGTTCTGTTGCCTCTGTTTTAGCGGGTGAGTTTTCTAGCGGTGTCTGTGGGACAGTCCTGGCATAGTGTGTGTCAGCTGTTTGTGTGGCTGTCTCCTTGCAGTGTGTAAACTCTGCAGATTGCGGCCTCCTCTGCTGATTCTTTGTTTTATTCTGAGTCGGTGGTGCACTGTTGGAATTTGAACTGTGTGTTTTTGGTATTGTGTGTGACAACTGTGGGATTTTGCTGGTTTTCATTGACGCATCTTGATTTTTAGCGTCCAAAGTCGACTCCTTTTTTGAGTGGTTTTGCACCGCGCCCTGCTTCCATGCAGGTTGCGGTAATGTCTGGCTGGAGGATATGTGAGGTGCAGCCCTCTTGCGACATGCGCCTGTGCAATGGGTAAACTGCGACCGTCTCCTGCCGCATGTTCCACACAGCTGGGGTGAGGAGGTCGTCGCCATCCGACAGGGCCGAGGTGGGGTGGCGTGAACGGTCGTACAAACGCTCCCCGTCTTTAACACTGAACGATGTTGCTCCCCCCGTAGAGACTGCACTCTTCTTTTTTCTTGGCTCTGCTCCTTGTCTTCTGGGGCCTCAGTGCAGACACCTCCCAACATGTCAGAACCCACCACGCTGCCATTGGTGTACTTCGATATCCTTTTCCCTTTAGAGTCTGTTGGATTTGTCCGTATCATTTTTATCTGGCAGTAAACGCCACTGCCCGACCCTTGTGACCCCATATCATCCTGTGTCTGGTTGTTGATTTCGTTCTGCGATGTCTCCTTGGACAGCGGCAGACTGTTGTTGTCACTCCTGATTACTCCTGCTGTCTCCATCGCACTTGTTGCCATGGTGAGGGCTCGCTGCGGGTTGGCCGCTTGGCCGACGTGTCGTTTGATGGAAGGGAGACTCCGCAGTCCAGGAGACGTCTGCACCCCGACACTGCACAATGGGCCCCATCGTCCCCCTGCCAGGGGAACCCCCAGTGCCGGCACAGGATTAGTCGGGTCGGCCACCCTTCTGCCCATGCTCCTCGGCAGGTTGCCTCAGCCCCCCGAGGAGCTGAAGGGGGAGGGGGCGAGCAGGGACATCAGTCGGAGTCGGCCGGATTACATCCAATCGAAAATGGGTCAGGAAAGTGGTAGTGTGCTGGAATGTGACAGCTCGGCACTCAATGGCCACTCTGGACTAAAACGCTCAATGCCCTTTCATTAATGATCCCCTCACTACTTTAGCAACTTCCCATTGTCAAGGTTTCTTTCCCACCTTCTGACCAATGACTCCCAGATGATGAGTTGGCAAAGACTCTTTGCATCTGGGGAAAGAGAAACAGAGACGATGTCTGAGCGAAAAAGTGTTAGAGTGCAAGAATAATCATCCAGACGAGCATGGAGATACAGCCATTAACACCATCTGTAAGCCTCAAACGTTGCCTCGGTGCTGGATCGATACAACTCTATCAAGCTCTTATTAGATCAGCAGGTGCATGGTAGGAACAGATCTTTATCTCCTGCTGGAAATAACAAATACCAGTTCAGTAGCTCCACTTCCCGCAGAAATTGTATTTAAATTAATGCTGTATAGCTTTTCGAAGATAATGTTGTTCACTTTCGATTGATGCTTTGCTTTCAGGAAAGCGAAACCAGGTAATCAAAGTCTGAGAAACACAAAAGATAAAACTAAAATCACATCCGTTTTCTATACGCCTTGTGCTCATTAAGTTTGCGGGTGAGCAGGAATCTATCCCAACTGATTTTGTGACAGAGGCAGAGTAAACCCTGGACTCGTTACCAGTTTGTTGCCATTCTTCCTCAAATTGGCACCTATGGACAAATGGGAGTCTTCATTAAACCTTACATGAATTATTTTGTATTGTGGGAATATCACTTATGGGGGCTCGAGCCCAGAACCTTTTGACTGTGAGGCAGACATGCTAACTACTTTTCCCCCGTGCTGCCAGAAAAACATTGATATTAAATTAATATAACACATCTCTGTGGATCAAGTATGATTATTTAAAAAAATCAAACACTGGATTAAATACAGACTCATTTATTTTATTTTGGGTCCTGTGAATAAATATTGGATTTTATTACACTCATTTTTCTCATTTGCGATTTTCTCAAACTTCTAATTTGTTCACTGACACAAGTAATTTTATTTAGCCCATTGAGAGCTGATGAAACAGCTTTGACAACAGTGAGTGTTTTGTGCCATCGCGGTTCATGCCAAATATGAAACTCAAAGGTGACAGATGCCACTTGGAAAGTGGCGTCCTTGTGTGAGTCATCAACACACAAAGAATCCAACTTCAGCAACATTGCTGCAATTTCTCACAATAACTTGGCATTAACGTGTTTGGCTCCGTGACTTCTCAATTGCCTATGCTAATTAATAACTTTAAGTGTTTATAAAGATTCATGATTCCAACCTTTTTTCTCTAATGTAGCAACAGCGCTTGACCACTGATTTTCACATCATCTGTGCATGTGTGCGTAATTATTGCATGATACTTTTAAATGTGAGAAAACCCCAAGTGAACACAGGAAAGAGAAATGAAAAATGAATTGCAGGTGATAATCTTCCCACAAGTAAGATAAGTGAGCCAGACAATGTTTGTGTATGAGATTGTGGGAGTGTTGACAGCAGGTGTCTGCATATTTAAGAAGAATGTGTGCTCCAGTGTCTGCTTTAGGATTCCGGCATAGTCAATTGAAGGCAAATTCACTTCATCTCATTTCCAACGGGTTGTTTCTCCAAACGGCAGCCGCATCAGATACAGTGTCACCAGCTGTTTATGTACAGGGAATATGTGGGCAATACCTATTCCTCGCCCCCCACTTCTTAGCAGTGCTTGTCAGGGCATTTTAGTCACGCAAATGCTATTTGAACTACCCATCAATTTTCTTTCCTGCTATATTCCTATAAGTGTGGCGTTAATAGCACTAATTTGCTGTTGTTTTTTGTGGTGGTGGTACTTGGAGAACAAGTGTTGTTTAAGGTGGTACAAGTAAAAAGTTTGAGATTCACTCCTAAAGACATGTTTGATAATCAGGCTTTTGCTGAATATTATTGGGGTATTATTGGTTTTGTCATACATTTAATGATAAATATAGACTGCTACCATCTACTGATAGGAGTATTTTCTCACAGAGTAAGCAAGGGAACTCTGTTGTCTTTGTGGTGTGTTCAAGTGCAACATTGTACAGCTGCCACAAGCCACTGTTTGTGTTTATGTTTTCTCTGCTCACCACCCACTTTTCCAAATGGTTGTCATGCTTTCAATTCCTGCTTACATGCTCTGATCCTCTGCCTTGCCTATGTCGCCACTCTTTGTATTACACCCACATCCCGCCCCTGACGGTGAAAAATGAGCGGGGAGGAGAAGGAGAGGTAATGCTGTTGGCCGGGAGGGGGTAAGATGAGGAGGCGACAAATGAGGAGTGCAAGGGTAACAGCAGTGCAGGGAGGCGCAAAGATGTGGTGAGTAGCATAATAGCCGAGAGAACAGATGAAGAAGGATTGTGCATGAGATGAGAGTAATGTACGCATGTCAGGGGATGAAATGGAAAGGACAATTTTCCCAAGTTGAAATCCCCAAAAGTGGCAGAAAGAATTGTCTGAAAACCTAAGACAGAAGAGAGGGAAAATAAAAGCATGCAAGTAAATAGGGAGATGTGTAAAGCTCCACTTGCTGCTTTTGTTTAATCTATACGCAGTGCAAGTTGGCTCGAGCATCTGTTATCAAATATGCACACAGATACACATAACCTTTAAGTTTTTGAACAATGTCATTTTCGATTTACTGAAATATGTTTCTCCATGCTGTGAATTTAATTTGCCATTTGGCATGTTTGTGCTTCTCACCAATTGTCTGCAGTGCAGGCAGGCTTGAGGTCTGGCTGAGCATATGCCCGTGTCCGGATTTGTGTGTTTGTGGTCTCGCTATTCTTGTACGTCACTCAGGTTGTGTAGATATTTTGGCTTTTGGCAGAGAAGAGAGATGCGAAGATGAGCTTCCTTCAACCCATTAAGCCAGCGGCACAGAAAGCGAAGCAATTGAACAATTTATTATTGTTGCGTAAAGGTCTGAATATCATTCAAGAAAACACTAAATGATTATTTTATTGCTTTTTTTTAATGTAAGAAATTTGTATACAAAAATACAGATTGATTGAAGTCAAAGACTGTCACTAACATGTTCTGACAACAGTCAAAGCAAGTGTTCCATGTCAGATGTAATGAAGCCATTACCACATTTCATTTCAAGCATCCTTGTTCTTGATATTAGATGGCTAATCAATCGCTTAATTTCATACAATTGTATTTGGTGGATTTTGTTATTTTCTGAGAAAATGTGGGTTGGACTTTTTGATCAGAATTCCAAAAGCTGGCTTTACTGCAAACACAATACTGCTCATCACCAAAAAAGTGAAGGATTGTGTTTGCTTCAGCATTAGTGTGGGCTGTTTGTCTTTGTCAAGGCTTTGAAGGCTTTGTCAAGGTAGTGGGAAAAGCTGAAAATAGCAGTCAGAATACAAGAAAAAAAAAAAATCAAAGTGACAAAAATCTTACTAGAACATAATGTACTTGGGATTAATTAGAGGCAATTCATGTGGTGACAGGTGTGACCTGATTCACATTTAACGATGAGTGTGAATGAACACACACTGGTAGGTGGAAAATATTGTAGCGACAGCAGCCGGTGTATTTTATGTTTTCCTTTAATTAAATGATATCTTTGATGTTTCAATACATTGTCTCCAAACAAAAATGCGAGGGGAGGGGGCACATTTTGTTGTTGTAGCGAGTTAGTAGGTGTGCAACGGTCAGTCAGCAACTGTAACCAATCCCCAGTTTTGTCACATCGGTCGGTGTGCCTCTGGCGTTTTAGATTGTGCGTGTGTTGGAATGTTTTTACGTGCATGGCCACACATGCCTCCGCACTAAGTTAGCAGAACACCAACTGCTCCCAAAAAATCAGGTCTCATGTCATTTCAAGGTGAGTTCCATTATTCAACAGGGGATTGACGAGAGTGCAGGTGTGTGTGTGAATTTTCTATGTGCGCTTGATTGAGACTCGCATTAGTGCCCTGTAATTACACCTTTCGCTCCGTCATCTGCACAGCCTCACCTCCAGAAGACAGTAAATACTTTATGAGTTTGTTGAGTCTTTTAGCATTTTGGGTAGCGTAGTCACATAGCTATTTTTCCCAAAACACAAGATGCATTTTGTGTTATGGATCGTGTTACGATGATGTTGATGCGTACGTTATACAAAGGATTGCATTACAAATCCAGTTTACTTTGCAACTCAAAGAACCGCCTGTCTTTAAATTTAGATGTAATATAGAGTAATAGTATCTTTCAAGCTGCCTTGTGATTTAACACAGAACACTTGTTTCTAATCATCAAGGACCACAGAAACAGAAAATTAAGATACACCCCCATTGCAATAACCTTGAGGGTCCTCTTCAAATGAAACCAAATAAGCCTGCAAGATTCTCACCAGAGATTTCTTTGCATATTTATGAAAGCCAACAAGCACAAAGCCGAGACCTGATCCACGCACAGATCCTTGTCTGCCTGCAATTCTTTTCAAATGCATTCAAGAGGGAGGTGATGACTGTTTTTTCTACAAAGAAACGCTGGGCTTATTGTTGACAACACATATTTTAACGTTAGCATGTGTTTGGGAAAGTCCTAACAAGACATTTCTCTTTTATTTCTGCTATTTTTGCAATTTTTACTGCTCACCCAATAAATTGTATTCATTTGTGCTGAGAATTGAATATTGTGATTTTGCAGATTTAGGTCTTCTGCCTGATCCCATCTTTATCCTTTTCAACATTTCATTGAAAGTGTCATGATGCGACATTTATGCCTGCACCTCAGAAAAAGAAGGCAGCAAAACAATAACGAGCAGAAAACCAACCCAGCTGTTTTCTTCCTGACTCCTTTTTTTGCTGTTAACTTTAATTGGATGCGTCTGTAATTTTAAGGGACAATGCGCTTTAATCAGCTTCTCAGCTGAAGAGCCAGATGTCACCAAAGCTAATCTCCAAATCGTGCAAAAAGACAAACATGTCAGCCAGGTCGACCTAATTAAACCCAAAAGTTCCCACTGAAGCAGCACGTGACAGAATGAACTCATTCCTTTTTTCCCTTTTTCAAGTCAGTTGGAAAGGTATAACGTTACACCCACGCATTCAAAATTCATCGCAGTAATAGAAAGTGTAATTTGAGCGTTCATGGTGAATTTACGTTCCAATTTTGTTTTCTCTCTTTGTTTCACTTGTGGGAATTGTATTGTCTTTTCCCAGGTAGCTTCTAATTGTTACAGACCACAGCTGTTGGGTTGTTGTCTTCTTTTCTTTTTTTTTTTTTTTTTTTTTAATAGTTGTTGGTTGTGTGTTTGCGTGTGAATCGCTGTACTACACGACTACGACTCATGTTAGGGAGTGTTTGCGGTGGAATGTTTATTGTTACCAAGGTGGGGTTCCAGCATATAATTTAAAGTGCATCCAATCATTTTATTCAGCGCTTATCCTCATTAGGGTCACAGCTGAGCTGATTCCAACCACAGTTGGCTTCGGGTGAGAGGAAGGGTACACACTGGACCTCCACTAGCTGTAATTTCTGTGAGATTTAATTAATATAATACAATAATACAACTTAATTTATATAGCGCATTTCACAACAGAGCCATGACAGTGAGGTGAGGCGATGATGGCAAAAATAATAATCACAATTATTTTGATTGTCGAAATTATGATTAATAAACACAATTACACTGGTCAACTGTAACTTGTAATCAGTGATGGGTTTAGGTCACCCTAGACATGTTTTTGATGATGAATTAAAAAAAAAAACGAAAACATTTCGAGTACATCGGATTAACGAGAAATTTCAATGTTAAGTTTTTAAGTTTAATAATGAGCAATACGTATTTTGCCATGCATTGTAATTTATAACTATGACATTTTCGAAATAAATCCACCTGTTGCTCAACCTAACCCTTAATTCATAGCTATTACCCATTATTGCAATTTTTTTTGCATGAAAGCCTGATATGGTGAGGAAAAAAACAAGGGCAGGTTCGGAATTGGAGCAAAAAAAAAAATCATCAATAGAATATCACTTGCATCTCTGATCAGTTTCTTTTTTTTTTTTTTTTTGGTATTTGTTGATTTCAAAACTTGGTACTTATTCAACTACAAAACCGCTTCTTAAAACATAATTTAAAATAACTCCCCGATGAGAAATTAATAAGTAAAATAATATAGTAAATATGATATTTACATCATAATATATATATAAAAAAAACACTGAATAAAAATGCATACTCTGTGACCACATTGGCATTTGTCTGTGAATATTTGTTATTCTATCACTCCCGGAAATCAGTGCTAATTTTCTTTGAGTCAAACAATATGATTTTCTTTTCACTAGCAGTAGCACTGGCGATGCTTCTGAAACTAACTAGGCCTATGTGTTGTGTTAACATAAACAATATGTGTAAGTATTTTTGTTTGTTTGATAGTACGCTCCAACTGCGATGTCATTAAGCATCTTAAAGACAAGGCGGAATAAACACACGTTTCATGCTTTATTATGCATCTAACAAGGCATATTCAGGTTGTGTTTACAATACATGAATTTGTAAACACGCACGGTACCGTTCATACACATTCATCTTTTTTCCTTGATTATAATGTTTTTATGATCGGGAGAAGTCCACATTGGAAATACAATTAAACTTATCTTTACTTTTTCCTACTTGACAACAGAGGTCGACTGGATTTAACATCCTCTGTTGTCAACATCAATGTGGATGTGTTTGTACATGTGTGCCCAGCAATTGACTGGATACCAGTCCAGGGTCGAGCCCACCTCCAGGCTTCAGCTCACCCATGACCCTGATGAAGAGGAGAGCTATAGCTAGTCAGTGGTGGAGTGACAGGGGTTGCCAGGGGTGGCCAAGGCCACTTCTTGTCACTCTCCACCCCATAGCTGGGGTAAAATCTGAGATTTTTCTGCTATTTTCACATAAATGCAGTACTCTTTGACCCTTGCAAAATCGGCCACATTTCTTTTATATTCACTGCATTTTATTTAAAGAATGTATGTACCATTAATATGAATGCAAAAAAAATATTCAGACCATTCATTTATTATAGTCAATGTAATCAAAAGCTGTACTATGACACAGAAAGCAAACAGCATGGCAGAGCATGCTTTTTTAGATTTTTTTTCGGATTTGAATGAATGAGCCATTGATCGTAATTCGCAATATGGTGTATTCATTACTCTGATTGGCTGTTCACTAATGAATCACCGCATGAGATAGAAGTAGACTATGACATAGTACACAAAAGCAAAGGTGCGTTAGCTAGTATATCAAGAAAAGTAAATTGTTACTTTTTACTTACATTTGTTCCTGGTAATTTCAAGAAAAACGGACTTTGGATTGTATGATTAGGAATGGTGCACGCATGCACGGCCACCACTCGCTGAGGTGTTGTCATCCTGGCCACACTATTGAATGATTTCTGGCTGCTCACTTGTAGATAATGGTTGAATAATATTAATAGTCAAACTGATTTAAATTTTTCGTGGAAGATCATCTGTTTTATCAATTGATTTCCTTCTCGGTGGCCTGCTAAACTGGATGGAATTCATAGTGGCATGACGTTGCAGTCACAGGAAGAAGCGGTATGTTGTCTTTTAATTCATGAGTGACACTTTTTAGGAGTCATTAGCTACCTATACAAGCAGAAAAAGGAGTACAACGTTTAAGGGGTGCAATTTATTGACAAATCCATCTACCAATGGAATTGATTGGTGTTGTTGTTGCCTGGAGTGTCCTTGTTTAGTGTGGTCACTTGATCAAATGAGGACTCTTTGTTGAAGTTTACCTCTTTTGCTCCAGCAATGTGGCTTATTTCAACTCATCTTTCACGGCTATATCCATCTGTGCTCTTTTCTCCCACTCCATCATCTTATCATCACTCTGACTTATCACTCATCTTGTCTGCGTGTTGCCTCTAACCTCTCCATCATGAGCCTGACTGTCTTCCTCATACAGAATCTCTTCATCCCGTTTCCCGTTGGGGGGAGTACAGTAGACCCATAAAGTCCGAAGTTTAATTCCTGTGAGGTTCTACATTGACATCAAATGATTAACTCGGCACGTTTTCGTGCAAGATTTATTCCATAAGGACCATCCTCAACAAGTAGTGTTAAGGGAAGAAAAATGTGATAAGACTAATTATTCGATTTTATACTCTGCATTGACTTAAGGCACAGATAACACCGGTCAACACATTTTGACAATTTTTTTAAATTCTGATATGCCAGTAAACAAAATAGTAAAAGTAAATTAATGTTTTGCACGAATTCCAAATCCGCGCATTTTTTTCTCTAGCACATCACACATAATAATAATAATAATAATAATAATAATAATAATAATAATGAAAATATTAATATGGCATTATTTGTACAAATATTTAGGAATTAATGGTTAGGTTCAGCAACAGGGGGATTTTTTTTCTTGAATTGTCTAAATATAATAAATATAATAAATAAATTACAACACACAGTAAATCCCTCATTGCACAAGTTTTTAGAGGTCAAATCAATTAAAACAAAAAATAAAAATACCAGAAAAACTTGATATGTTTAGAAAAAAGAAAGATATTTAGAAATCAGCGTAAAAAAATGTTTGTAATCCAAAATTACCTGATAAACTAACAGTTAGCCTAAATTCTTTTGCTCGTTCTTTGTAATTTCCAGCAGTCTGAATGCCCTGTGGCCTCATGCTGCCTCTTACAGGTCAGTATTGGCACCACGACATTTTGGGAGAGGAGAGAGAGGTTGTTTTTTTTTTTTTTTCTCTCAACGTGTTTGAGGTCACACACATTTTCAAATTATTTTCACAGTTTGGTAACATAAAGGGAAATGAAATACGCCACTCCACTCACTTGTTAATCAATACTGGGTTCATAAAAGCTATATCATGGTTGCAATTTAATTATTCAAATGTTCATGATTTTCCACAGTTAAGGCAACAAATAGCGCGTCAAACCACGGATTATGTTCCACTTCCGGGGTTCCACCAATGTCACGTTTGCACCCTTGACACCTTTTAGGTCCACACAGCTACCGATAATTAGCCCCACAGGAGTGCAAAAGTGCAGAGTGTAACTTGAAGGGCAGAAATGAACAGCTACTGTACTCTTATTCCTGAAAATGCATGAAAGATGACTTTGTGACTCTCATCTTTCCGCCTGCACCACAGGGCCTGCATTAGTGTATGAGAGGAGGGTTATTGCCCTGCAATATAATCCCATATTAGAACGATTGGCACATGGGCTTTTAATAGCAATCAGATGAGCCGCTCTGCCTCTTTCACTCACACACGTCGTCGGAAACATCTGGAGCTGTAGGATGTAAAAGTGTTAATTGTCACGAATACAGAAATGTGTAGAGGTTACTTGGATGGATTTGGTGCCTGTGTCTGTGTAGTTGTCACTTCTTGAAGAAAATTCCGCACAATGCACAGTTGTCACATCTGCAGAGCTGTGCAGTAAAACGCGCTCTCTGTGGAGTTTGATGTTGTTTGCTTGTTTGTTTTAGTGGTCCGTCCATTAGTCCCGTTGGACCTGTGTTGCCTGTTTGCGCACTCTCTCTATCACCTCCATTTAATTACCTGGCCGTATGTCCACAACGAGCTGAACACCAAGTGCTCACCATGGACTGTAAGGGGGTCCACGGAGGGTCGTGAGACTATTTCATTCTATTTGCATATAAACACACACTCAGTACATACACACAGAGACTTACTTGATGTTTTCCTCGCCTTTTCTAGTCCCTTGATTGTCCCCTCGTCTGTTTGCTCACATCTCTGATAATCCTTTAGTCCTCTGCGAGTCTTTGGCGCTCTCTTTTGCTCTCTCCTCCGCGTTCTGTTGCTCTTGATCCTCACATACTTGCAGTGATCCTCCCTCCCCTCCCCTCTCACTGCCTCCCTCTCCCGCCATCTCTCTCTCTCTCTCTTTCCCTCTCTCTCGGCTCCTCTCTTACCACTCTATCGTCATCTTCATCTGTCTCTGCTTCAAATGCAGTTATCGCTGTGTGGCTGTGTGTTTGTCCATCAGCTTTGACTCGTGGATCATTACCCTCTTATAAGTGTTTCACTTTCTTTAACCATTTCCTTCCCTCGTTTCCCCATCTAATCTCATGACATGTCCCCTCGTCAGCTTGTGTACGCGCGTTTGTGGATTGACCCTGGCGTGGAGGAGGACTCAGTAAAACTTTGGCAGCACAGACGTTTCTGCCAGCCGGGACTAATGCCAGTACTTGTAACAAACACAAACGCAGTGGTACGCACATTAATAACACACGCTGTGATTTCACTTTATTTTTATCTTGGTCTCTTCTCCGTCCACATTCACCTCTCTCTCATTTTCTGCCTCGGACTCGTTTAAGCTGCTGTCCTCCTTTCTCTCTGCCCCACTTTAACCTCTTGACGCCTTTTACATCTTTAAAAAATATATATATATTTTATGCTTACCTTGGTGTTCCCAGACACACATGCCAGGTGACGTGTTCTTAGCGAAGGCAAATGAGCGAAAGCATGACGGACTGGATGAAGCTCAATTTTCAATGCTTTATCTGTTGCGCTTGTCTTGTTTGTTGGTGAAGTTAATTTCCTCGATTGTCTATCAAGAGGGATTCTCTTTTACTGGAAAACAGGATTAAGGGTTTGAACTTTGGTACATGGAGGCTTTGTTTGCATTGTAATTAAGAGTTTTGAAACAGATGCACCTGTTAGGTTCTCATAAATATAACAAATACATCCTGGGATCCCAACATTAAAGCGTTTGGTTTGGGCCATGACTGGGACACCATCTGGAACTGTGTTTTCATCACATTCAACAATCCCGCACGTCAGATTATACACAATAAAGCTGTTGGTGGATCATACATGACGCCATAGTGCAGATTAAAAATGAGACAGGCCCGGATGTACAAAATGTACATAAATGTTGCCTGCGTACATTCTTTGGATGTTGCTTGTTGTTGTTCCGCTTCAGGTCTTGTTTCCATTTGCAAAACAGATTTGCCTCATTTATTTTTAACTTCTTTTGACTTTGTCTGTCGAGAAAGGTCTCTGCACGGTTAACCACCGCAAACAGACAAGATCCAGTTGCCTTGCAGCCTCGAGCTTTTCAAGCTTGTGCCGGCGTGACTCACAATTTGCAATTCTATTTATGTTCATTTTTGGGAATTATTTGCCCTCTTGTTCATGTAAATTATTTATTTGGTACAATGGAGTGGAACACACAACAAAATTATGAACAGAAAGTGAAAATATGATCTGATTAAAATACTAATATTTTTAGAACAAGCTTTATTTTCAAATCATTCATCACGTAAAACAGTACAGTTCTATTTTGCCTAATTAATTAATTAATTTGGACATTCTTCTAGCTACATTACGCCAACTTATTTCTTGAAAAAACATTTTTCATCAAATTGTAATATGATGACTTTTTCGCAGGACAAAAAAAAATAAATTGTAATATCTGAACTTTTAAAATTTTTGGGGGAAATGTGTTCGTCTCGGGGTACTACTTTATTTTTCGCACCAAGAAGGTTGCTTTTATGTCATCTCCTGTCCTCTTGTGCTTTAATAACTCAGAAGTGGCATCTTGAGGACATAATGATTTTCTCATGAACAGATGGCACACGCGTGATCACAACAACTCCAATTACACCTTCGACAATCCATCTTTCTTTTAAACCCTCCGCAAGCGTACATCACCTCCCAGGTGACAGCCAAGCACTTTACAGTAAGTGTATGTTAAATTTGTCCAGTCCTCTGCGAGTATTACCAAGAAAAGCTGCTGGCTTCTAGCAGTGTTGGCACCAAAAAGTAACTTAGAAACTTTCTCACTTGATTAAAAAAAAAAAAAAAAAAAGGATTACAAATGACTATCGGTTACTTTCAGCATATGCTGACAACTCTGCTTAACATAAAATGACAACAAGTTGGGCCAATACTTTATTAAAAGTAGATTTTTAATTGTGCCAGATGAGGATAATATTTTTATTTCAAAGTTTTGTTGCTTGTGCAAATTATGCACGTACCAGACCATGGTAGAATTTGGTGTGGTCATCAAGGACACGTGCCTCACGTTACTAACATCCGCAGCCAAGTGGAAATTATTTGCTGTTGTCTTCCCTGAGGAAGGATAGAAGTTTACAGTTGCACGTTTTGCATACTTTATTCGTCACAAAGTTACACATTTATTCTTATAAAAGTAACTTTAATCAGGCTATTGTAAAAGATATAGTAATGTGCATAATGACAGCCATAGAGTAACGTGTCACTGTAATTGTAACAATGAGAAATCACAAATGAGAGCTGCGTATTGACAACTTGGTGGGTGACGTGTCCACTATAAGGACCGTCAGAGGACAGAGATGGACATGAAAAGCAAATTAAAAAAAATGCGATGAATGCTCTGTGGAGTTAGGTAAAGCGTTATCTGCTGACGTGGCTTTACAGTAAAGCCAGCACAATTTGTTCCGTAACGTTGGCTGACCAAGTTGCTTTCATTTATAAGACATTTTTTCCCCATAGAAATAATATTCTCAATGAATTCATTCCAGACATGAACTACCACCAACCTTTTCAGCCAAGCAAAACTGTGACAGTTTGTTTGCGAAACTTTTACTCATTTTAATGGTAGTTATTAGTCAATATGCTTTGAGTTATTTGCCATTTAAGTTTGCTTGATAAATATGTATTTGTCAGCAATTACACCAAGGTTTATTCCAACCGTCCAAAGACATATATTTAACACCCTAACACGCTATATGAACTATATGAAAAAAGTTATTGATATGGTCCATCTATCGCGGAACTTCATCTATTGGACTGGTCTAAACATGATGGGTACACTGAACATTCTAAAATTTGTATGGTTGTTTGTCTATACGACCAGTCCAGGATTTCCTTGGCTTTCACCAAAAGTCAGAATGAAGATCAGCGCTTTTGATGGATCATTTTGTTAAATTTTTTAAGCCTATTTCTAACAGGATTTTTGTGTGCATCTGTTGCATCCAATCAACACTTACCTTCCAAAAATATCAGCTGACAAATGTAGGTCTCTGCTTTTTCTCAATTAAAACTTAATGATCATAATTAATCATATTTAATTGCATCATTCTTATATAAGCGTTTCCCCACCGCTGGGCATCTCATGGGTGGCGCTTATCAGTAATGACAGGGTTCGGCGCTGTTGACATAAATTAAGTCTGTTTTAAAGAGAAAAAGAGATGTATTTGATATTTTTCCAAACACTGAACAGGCTAAGTAATTAAATCATCTTTTTATTTAATCACATCACTTGCGGCTTTGGCAATATCTTAAATATTTTAATGACATCATTTGGCAGGTTAATTCTCTGGTGCCTTTTGGATACAGGTGGGCAATAATAGATATTGATGCATTATGTACGCGAGTGATAAGTGAGGAGGAAAAGTGAGGGAAATTAAAAGAGTGAAGAGGAGGAGGGAGAGGGCAAATCCCAGGACTCGCCAGCTCCCTAGCATCTGTGTCCTGTTTTGTCACTAATCTCCTCACTGTTGCGTAAGACCACACACTCACACACACACCCCCGCACACGCACACACGCGTACACAAACACTTCATAATATATTCCGTGTTGATGATATAACGCAGTAATGTACACATTCTCCACCCAGGCGTGCACAGGTGTGTTTGATGTTTAATAAAATTGGGGATATGTACAGACTTAGTGTAGGTCCTTATACTGTTGAAGACTAATTACTGTAAACCAAAGTGGGGCAACAGGTCATGTGACCAGCTGCACTCCAGCTGACTGGTTTGTGTGCTTCAGTGCATGTTTGTATGCGGGTCCACGCAGCATTTATTTTGAAAGCCACCCATAGTCATGTATTAAGTAATCAATTTGATATTTTGGTGGTAATCTTATTTCTCTCTCACTGGGTTGTGAAGATCTGAAACACCTCTCAGTATGATGCAATGCCGTAATGCACCTCTGAAAACTACAGCCGCCGGAAAGCATTTAATCTTATCTTTGTGAGGGCAAAATACTTCAACAGAGTTCATTACGTGCATTTCCCTTCTGTTCAGCTGTAAGTTATTGCTATATCCACTCCCATTTCTCTTCATTTTGTAGCGCAGAATCAGTAATGTCTCACTTAACCTTCCAAGTGAAAAGACGAATGCAGACCTCTAGCATGACCACTTCTGCGCAATAAGGAATGTCAGGAACTCTCACATTAGGCAATAACTACGGAGACAGAAGCACTTTTCTCAAGAGCAGAACTTTCATGAACGATAAGCATCATAGCGGTCAAAGTCTTCGTATTGCCCTCTCTGGTCTACTGACCCATTTGTTGTGCTTTTTTTTTCGTTAAAGGTTTTCCGAATATAAACTGAGCAGTAAAGTAATGTCACTAGCAACGTTGTCAGTGTTTTGTCAGCGCTCCACATTAAAATGCGACAAAAATGTATTGTGGTGTGTAGCCGGTTGCCATACACATACTCATTGTCATCAAACTGTTTTTGCATTCATATCCGTGGATGTTTGTGTTGCCCCAGTTCCTTGCAGGTTCTTTTTTGCCTTGTTCTGTTATTCTGTCTTTGTGCCCTTGTGAAGGTCCTCCTCGGTGTAGACTGAGTTTGTGGAAAAGTTTTTCAATGAATCAATTTGTACTTCAATCCCTACATAGGTTTGTTGTCGGAGGTAATATTTGTGAAATATAACAGAAATGATGCAGTGTTTTCAAAATTTTAGGCAAATCTGCAAAATGTGGTCTGCAATTGTGTATTTATTTGCACCCCTCTAAGTCAATAGTTTGTCGAGCCACCTTTCTTTGCAATTACAGAAGCAAGACTATCTTTCAGTAACTTGAACCATTGCAAAATATTCTTTCAACTAAATTTAAGTTGTATAAATGTTTTTTTTCAAAGGAAATTTAATTAAACAAAATGTAAAGAATTAAACAGTTCGTGCATCATGCCAAACTACTCATTTGTGTGAAGTTCCCCACCAAGTGTGCTTAACTCAAATTTTTGCTAACGTCAGAAATTGTCAGAATGATGGCTCATACCTGGTAAAATTAAATAAGATGACTCGCAAGTTACACAAATATGACTTCTAATGTGGGTGCAGTGCATCCATGATGTGACACGCATGCGCACAAAGCACCAAATAAACTTTGTCACATGGTGCAGGGTTTATGGACGTAAATATGGTCCTGCGTGTAAGGACTAATTTCATCATCTTGTATTGCCACAGTATTGAGGCAGATGGAGGTAGGATTTTTTTTGGGGCACATGAGGCAACGCTTCTCGAGCTCCTCATTTAAAGAAGACAAAAACTAAAAATGACATTGACGCGTAATATATGAATAATAAATCTGTCTAGCTGTTTTTCTTCTATAACCACAAATGTCGACTTTATGGTTCATGTTTCAAGTGGGATTAAATTAAAGTCAAATGTAAAGACAACAACTGTTACTCAAAGCAATTTTGCAGATTGACGGAGGATGTCAATGGTCTCTCGAGCACTCTCCCCTGCTTGCGGAAAAGCATACTGGGCATTTTATGGCTTATCGGTTAGGTGTGTGCAGATGAGCATTCATAAGGCAGACACATTACGTGCATATCTGATTTATACATACAATACGAAAGAGGTCCAGGTCATATATCGAAAAAAAAAATCATAATTGGAATGTTCATACTGCATTAAAAAATCTGATGTGTTACATATAAAAAATCTTTTTTAATTGAGCTGCAATATGAAGATAGCCTCAGAGTGGCAAGATCTCTAAATTCTTCCTGAAAGCTGAAATAGATGACACTGACGTTTGGATACTCTCGAGAAAAATATTGTAAAAAAACAAACAAAAATGACACGATTTGTCTCATTGATGTGTAGCACTCTTTTGAGGAGCAGCTGCACACCACTGATAGGTAACCACAGCTCTCTCTCTCCTTGTCCCCTCCACATAAAAATGATCTGAAAAGTCCCGGGTGGTGGCCTGTATGACAGCCATCCTCAGTCAGATGGATGACCGTCATTACTCTACATACATAGAAACCTTCGCTAAAACCTCAGATCTAGTGGTAAGTGTCCATTCATGTACACACATCTGATAACTGAGCACATTTTCAATAAGAAAGCATGTTCTCTTTTTCCCAGGACTTTCTGATGGAGTCCTTCTTACTTTTTAAAGACCTGATCGGGAAGCATGTGTACCCCTCTGACTGGATGGCTATGATCATGGTGCAGAACAGGTATGCATGCTACTGTGAGCAGGCTTTTATTGTTAATATTTCCAAAGGATTCAAATGGCAAGCAGTAGTTCAGCAGTTAAAAGGCTACTGGCTACAGCAGGTCTTAAAGCTACTTCTTTTATGGAGTGATTAATCCTAGAGACAGACAAGCTCGTGTTGATTCATTATGCTGCATGCATGGCAATATTTGTTGTGATTTAGGGTGTTCCTGAGAGCCATCAATACTTATGCTGACACAATGAATAAAAAGTTTCTCAACAATGATGATTTTGAAGTACAGGTGAGTATAGCTGTGCAAACATCAGTCAATTCTGGATTTGTCGATGCAGCTTTTTACGTCAATGTAAATCGTATGTCCTCTTTTTTCCCCTGTGTAGTTGTGGAATAACTACTTCCACTTGGCGGTTGCATTCATTACTCAGGAGTCTCTGCAGCTGCAACATTTCTCGCCAACAAAGAGAAACAAGATTCTCGCCAAGTGAGAGAAAGGCCACATCACTCACACACCTTCTCCCGTTGCTCTAATGAAACACATCTATTTGAGGATCTGCATCACTGTTTATGCTCCCACACCCGATTTGGACAGCGTGTGGATAGATAATTCAATTAGGTTCATGTTAAGGCAGATTACTGCAGCGTTACTTTTCCCAGCGGGATGTTCTTATTTTTTAATGGTGGAAAATGAGTTTGGGGATTGGAACGGTTGACTGGCTCTTTATTTCAGATATGGAGATATGAGACGACTCATTGGCTTTGCAATTCGCGACATTTGGTTCAAACTGGGTAAGAAAGTTCTACACATTATTCAGTTACAGCATATACTGTACATGGCATCATCATCATCAACCAGGAAAATACCGGATCATAGTTTGCAGTACAATTGCATTATCTCATCAAACAATACATTGACATAAATGTAATCAAATCATACAGTATAGTAGTAGACTACCATACTGTCCTTTTCAGATCAAGCCAGGCGGTATATCCGAGATTGTATGGAAGCATTTCAGATAGAATATCATGCCAAACTGTAACTCATTACTATATATTATGCATTGTGTTACACAAAAGTAACATATCATACCAAACAATGCAATTATTGTGTCCTGTCATACCAAATATCATATCATACCACCATCCATCCAAGCATTTTCTCTTGCGCTTGCCCTCCTTAATGTCATTGGAACTGATCTCAGCTGACTTTGGGGGGGAAAGCAGAAGACAACCTGGATTGGTCTCTACATGATCACAGGCACACACATACAACCAACCTTTCATACTTTCATTCACACCTACGGATATTTTTTAGTCTTTAGTTAACCGAGCATGTATCTGCTGTGTGTGTCTGCCTGTCTGTCTGGAGAAAATGTCTTGTAAATGAAGGCTATGTTTAATCTTAAACATATTGAGAATCTCGAGATTTTTGGTCCGAAATCCATTCAAATCTGAGTAAAAACATTGTATCATCATAAAAAAGGGCAGGACCTAACCATGGTACTCACGAAACGCAATAACTACATTATTGAACACACAATCTGACACATATCGAGGCATTGTGAGAGTCTTGAATTTCAGATTCTCGTCTGTCATCTTGCATTTTCAGCATGCTGACGGCTCACCCGTCCATGTCACACGGCATAGACGGTAATGGAAGAAGGAGAGCTCGCATTTTCAATCTGTCACCATTTTGAGTTTGTCAGCTAAAAATAACACCACATTCTGTGCTATCAACAGAGTGCTATCTAGCTTCAAAAAGTATGTCCCTAGCACAGTATGAGATGAAGCTTAAAGAGAACGTCTTAAAATGTTATGACTGTAGGAGGTCCCAAAAGTAATCATTATGTTTATTAACATTGTACATCCATCCAGCTGGGTTGAGAATTGACTTTACTGGTGCTCCTTTTCACTTCCCGCAGGCAGCCATAAGATCTGTTTCATACCTGGCATGGTGGGTCCTATCCTGGAGATGACTTTGATCCCAGAGGAGGAATTGAGGAGGGCTACCATACCTATTTTCTTTGACATGATCACTTGTGAACATGAACACTCTGGGAATTTCAACAAGGTGCATGCACATTGCACACCAACGTGCCTTTAATCACATGCATATAAAAAGTGACACGTGTACAAATGACTTTGGGTTCATGGACACATACATGCACTTCACCGTACCATAGATTTTCTTAGACACTGCACATAAAAAGTAAAACAGACACCTTCATTCTACTTGCATAATTAATTCCCCTATCTACTCCTCCTCCTCCTCCTGTCTTGATTTTTAATCATCCCTTTGTCTTGCTTCACCCATTCAACCCTCATCTTCTGCAGTTTGAGAATGAGATCATTCTCAAGTTGGACCACGAGGTGGAAGGTGGAGGAGGAGATGAGCGATACATGCAACTCCTGGAAACCATGTAAGCCTAACAACAGCTGCATGAGAAAAAAAATGTGGAAAAAAGTATTGTTATTCACCTCTTAATCCATTAAATAAACACTCTGCGGTTGGTTTCTTACTTTTACGACATTTATCCAGTTGTATGCTTCCCACTTTTTGGGGAAAGTTTGTGGAAGACCTTACGGAATTTGGACATAATTGACGGTGTTTGTTTTTATATGTACATTGTTGTTGCTTCTGTATTTTTTTATACATTTTTTTGTCTTGTCCCTGTGTGCCCAAATTATACACTATTAGTATTAATAACATTAAAGGTCTGTAACATTGCAAATTTTCTTCTGCAGCAACTCCTCCCATATTCTTCAATCTTCATTTCCTATTGGTGCAATGTAAAGGTCCGAATACTTTTTCCCACGTGTTTTTTTTTTTTTTCATTTGAAAAAATGTATTGTATCTCTCGGGTGTCACCGTTTCACCGTAGAAAAGATCCAAACGGTTAGTGAGTAGTCTAATACTTTACGTGCATGTTCTGTGGCCCCACGGCCATCTAGAAAAAATGAAAATATTGTTGACTACATAATTTTAAGTTTTGGCGACTCTCTTGCCAGACTGTTGGACTGTGCTGCAGAGAAGCCCACTTTAAAGCCTCAAGTACAGCACTTTGTTGCCTTGGTGAAGGGACTCCTCATCCGTCTGCTCGACTATCGCACTGTGATGAGGGATGACAGCCGCAACAATCGCATGAGCTGCACAGTAAACCTCCTCGTAAGTCCCTTTTTTCAAATGTTTGCTGGTGGGGTTGTTGCAGCCAGGTGCAGTAGTCCTCAAAAATTTCACAGTTTGGTACAACTTTGGTACGACAAAAGTGTGTCTGTGCCCAGAATGTCATCAAAGTTGTTTCAAACCATAGGCATGCCATAATTTACAGTAAAGTGTAATATAGTATATTCTATAGCAGGGTTGTCCAAAACCCATCAAAAAAGCCATTTGTGCATGCTTTCCTATCCCATATCTATGCAACTTCAGGCTGTATTGACTGTAAAGAATTTGAAACCTAGTAGTTTTAGTCATGATTGTTAATCTGGCCCGTTACTTTCCCTTAGTGGGAAGCATTTCGATGTAAATACCGTCAAATTAAAAATCAAAGTCTAAAGTTACCTTATTTTCCGGACTATACAGCGCGCCTGTATATGAGCCGCAGTTTAAAACAACAACCACAAAAAAAATAAATAAATAAATAAAAGCCACTCCAGGCTATAAGCCACAGTTTTCTATATTGAAAAAAATGTGTTCTTTACTGCATGTACAGAATGATTTTGTAGTGTGAAGGCACATAACGGTACATAAACAGATTGTTCAAACAGTGCCTTTTAACACAAAACAACTTTGCTAATTAAAACAGAAAAGCCCCAAGAGAAAAAAAAAAAATCAAGATTTATTTAGCATATTTTCTGAACTATAGAGTGCCCCTACCGGTGAAATAAAAATCCACAGAAAAGCTGCGACGTTGTATTAGCCGCATGGTTCAAAATCAAGGGAAAAAGTACCGTTTTATAATCTGGACAATACGTTATCTTTTTTTTTTTTTTTTTTTTTTTTCCAACTACGTCGGCTTGTTGTTTGGTCCTTTTTAGGTCACCAACAACACCTACAGTAACTGAGATAAAAACTTTTCCCCCCTTTAAATACTCTTGACTGCTTAGCATACCTAGTTGACATTCTGTATAGTGAAGTGTTTTTTGTTTTTTTGTTTTTTTGATAAAGTGGGCCCCTCTTTCCAAAGTTTGGACATCCCTGTTTTGTTTGCGTACATATATTATGACTATAGCAGTTGTCCTGGTCATAACTTGGTGCCCTCTACTCGCTTTGTGTATTACTTTTCTTTTCATATTTTTTTTCCCATTTTTAATATTCAGAAAGTGCACTCCATTTTTGCCAGCAAAATTGATGTTGTTTGCAGAAGGTAGCATTATGTACTGTTGCAGTCTGTTAGCCATTCCCTTTGTTCATTTACTCATCCCTTTTACAGATTTTATTTTTTTTTTTTTTATCTGCCCCCCTCGGGCTGATTTAATTTCCAAAGTACACACCGAGTCGCATTCTCCTACGGCATGCAAATGCAGTTGCAAACGAACATGACCACAAAGTCACACACACAGCTAAAACAAATTCCTATATTAGGCTAGTGGGCTTGTTATCTCCACGGTTACTCACCTGCAGATGTCACAGTAGTGCCAGTTAGATGTTAACCACTGCCACTTTAGTGTATCATCACGTAATGAGAGATTGACTCACTTGGCTATGAGGTACCATGTTGCTCATGACCTTCGTGTAGATGGGAATTCTCCAGCGGGATACCAGCACACTAATACTATTCCGCATCGATGGTGTGTCTGACCTTTGCCAGGAAGAGAAAATAGTGGAAAAACTCACAGTAGAGTAGCTTTTGCCCCTCTGTGACTGTGTGTTTACACTCACTTGTGTGTTTACACTCACTTGTTATTGGATACACCTGCAGAATCTAATGAGATTCAAATCCAGAGGTGCATTAAATAGTCCTCCTTTACTGAAGGATTAAAAAAAAAGTTTAATAACACAGGAGATAAAATGGATTCAAAGCCACCAGTCCGCAGACACCGTTGCTGATATTTAGCAGATTTCATAGTTTTGTTGTGATCTCAGTGTCTGTTTTCTTTTGTTTGTTTTTTTTTCTTAAAAGTTCCTGATATCTCAACATGGAGACGTGTATCACTTTTATCGCCTGACACAATTTATCAACAAGAATTGGTGCAGAAGTTTGAATTTGATCTAATTTGTTTAATAAGACAGAAGCATTCCTTCACCTCAATCTTTGAATATGTTTTGCTGAATGTTCTAGAATGTATTTTATATTGACACGGCCAAGCCATACTAACAAGCCATTTGCCTTTTGAACAAAGTGTTGATGATCCGACAAGACAGAGATTGAACTATTTAGCCACAAGATGTTTTTTTGTAGGAGTCAAGGTGATGCTTTCAAACCCAAGAACAGCCACATTGAACAAAAATAAATTTAACATAAAAGGCAGCCAGTGTTGGCACAAATACAATAAATAAAATATTTAGAAAAAAAAACTGAGGACTAAAGATGATGGTTGTTCCTGTGCATATGATCTCATAATATGTTTATTATGGTTGTATTTTGCAATGGTATAGCTCAACAGCACAACATACAGGTTTTTCTAATATTTCAATAAATTAATCAGCATTATGCGTGGCCCTTTCAGTATGACCACCTGTCCATTTCTGCATCACTACAAATGACCACCATATGACACATTTGTAAATTCAATCAAGCAGATCCTGTCATGAAGTGGCTGGTGTTTCTACATTTTGAATTACTGTGTCTGATGGTTCACATTGCTAAAGGGTTGCATCACTACTCCTCTACTGCTTTCTCTTGAACCCATTGAACATTAATAACTCGAGAGTTTGTTACACATCAAATGGTTATGCCAAACACATATAGACCAATATAAGAACATGTGCAAATTCCATTCCCACACTGAATACTGCTTATAATAATCTATACAATTATGTACTGCTCATCATGATTGACCATTATTGTTTTGCATTTGCAGAACTTTTACAAGGACATCAACCGTGAAGGAATGTATATCAGGTATTTCCATGCTGCATCTGACATATTGTGCGTTTGAGTTTTTGTGTGTGTGTGCATATGTGTGTGTGTGATGCTCCATAATCTCACAAGGGATTATACGTGTCCCGCTGAATTAATGTCACAATCCACTGGATCAGCACTTGGTCTGACTGAGGAAGAACAGTATGAGAAAGAAAGGCCTGATGGGTGGGAAGTGGAAGACTGGCTCATAGCGCAAGAGGAGATTATGCATTTTGTCAGGTCTCATTGTGCATATCTGCTGCCCATTTATGCTGTCGACCCAATCAGCGTGTGTATGTGAATGTGACACCATCTCCCCAGTGGATCATCTGCATCATTGTATACCATCTGGTTAGGCTGCTTTCTATTAAATGAAAGCGATGGTATTTAGATTTTATGGGATTTTATTTGTAACTAGTAAGGATAAGCGGTTTGAAAAATGGATGGATGGATAGATTGTTGTATAGTTTACACTCGGTATACCTGCACCAAATTAGGGCAGGAGCAAAACTCTTACCTTTAAAATGCTAAAAGTTTTTTTTTTTTTTGTTACCCTAATTCAATTAAATTACCATTTGTGTAATAAACCTAATAAAAACCATTAAAATACAACCCCAATTCCATTGAAGTTGAGATGAATGTAAGTAAAAACAAATACAGAAGACAACATATTTAATGTTCAAGCATTAAACTTAAACTTTATAAACTTTATTTTTTTTTTAGCAAATAATTTATAACTTAGAATTTTATGGCTGTAACATGTTCCAAAAAAGTTTTGACAGGTAGTAAAATGACTGAGAATGTTGAAGAATGCTCATTACAGGTGAACAGGCTAGTTGGGAGCTGGTGGGTGTGATGGTTGGGTAAAAAATAAGATTCCCTTAATTGCTCAGTCATTCACAAGAAAAGATGGGGGGAGGTTCACCTCTTGGTGAACAACTGCGCAGCAAAACAGTCGAACAGTCTCAGAACAAGGTTCGTCGTTCAGGATTTTAAGGATTTCATCATTTACGGTCCGTAATATCAGCAAAAGGTTCAGAGAATCTGGAAAAAAAGAATCACTGCATGAAAGTGGCAAGGCTTAAAACCAACATTAAATGCACGTGAGCTTTGATTCCTTAGGCAGCACTGCATCAAAAACCATCAATGTGTCAAGGATACTATCACATGGGCTCAGGAACACTTCAGAAAGCCAATGGCAGTAAATACAGCTCAGCACTGCAGCCGGAAGCGCAACTTTAAACTCATATTCCACAAATGCAATATTAATCAGAATGCCATGTTGAGACTAGTAAAGAAACACAGAAAATGTTTGGGTTGTTTATGCTGAACAAGACTATTTATCAACAACACCCGAAAATGCCGCCCACTTCTCTGGGTGCAAACTCATCTAAGATGGACTGATACAAAGTGGAAAAGTGTTCTATGGTCTGATCAGTCCATGTTTCAAATTGTTTTTGGAAATTGTGGAAGTTGTATCCTCTGGGCCAAAAAGGAAAAGAAGCATCCTGATTATTATGGACACAACGTTCAAAAGCCAGCATCTGTGACGGCACGGCGCTGTGTTAGGGCCAATGGCATGAGTAACTTCCACATCTCTGAAGGCACCATTAATGCTGAAAGGTAGATACAAGTTTTGGAGAAACATATGTTGCCATATAACAATGGCTTTTTTTTTTCATGGACACAACTTATTCCAGAAAGAAAATGCCCAACCACATTTAGCAAGTGTGACAACAACGTGGCTTTGTAAGAGACGAGTCGTGCTCGACTTGCCTGCCTGCAGTCCAGACCTGTCTCCCATTGAAATTGTGTGGCGCGTTATGAAGAGAATACAGCAAAGGAGACGCCGGACTGTTTCACAGCTGAACCTATACAACGAGCAACAATGGGTAACAATTCCACCAACAAAGCTACAACCATTAGTGCCCTCGGTTCCTAAACATTTATTGATTGTTGTTAGACGAAAAGGTGATGTCACACAGTGGTAAACATGACCCTGTCCCATCTTTTTTGGAACGTGCTACGGCCATGAAATTCTAAGTTACGATTAACAATAATGTTTTTTTAGTTTGAACATTAAATATCTAGTGTTTGTGGTGTTTTTAATGAAATACAGATGGGTGAAGCCCTTTTAGTGCCTTAGTAGGTTGAAAAGTACTATACGTACAAGTCAAAGACCAAGAACTACATGAGTTGCAAATTTTTACATTTTTTTTTACATCAACATCCCAACTTCACTGGAATCAGAGTTGTTTGTTTATAAAGTCAGATTTATTTTTTTAATCTCTTTTATTGGACTGTCCGTACATGTGTAGTTAAAGAAGTGCAATTGGTTGGTAACCAGAAATTGGTGAGAATGTCAGACATATGATGAATATGTCAGGTTGTCCAACAGTGTCATCTAGTGGAATGATACATGACTCACATGCGAGTTTCACTTGACCTCTTTTCGTGTGCTCTTCGTGTGTGTGTGTTGATGTTTGTGTGTGTTCACCTCAGGTATCTTTACAAGTTGCGGGACCTTCACCTGGAGGGTGAAAACTACACAGAGGCGGCGTACACACTGCTGCTGCACTCACGCCTGCTCAAGGTAGCTCAGACTCGTGAGCACATAAAGTGGAATTGAGTCAGTGACATTTATAGACGGTCTTGCTCTCTAATCACATGTGAGTGAGTCCGTTATACAGGCGAGGATAAACGTGTGTTATATAGTCGCCCTGGCTCTAGGTCAGTTTATGGCACGACATGGCCATTAGGCTTCATCGCTATGGTGATGGATGCAGTGAATGCACGCACGCACGCAATAAACACACACAAGCGTATGCCATCTTGTGCGTTATTTTGAGGACTTATGGGCTTGCTGAGAGGAATGTACAGATGCCAAGTCCCAGTCATGCAAGCAAGACAGCAAGTGTGTTGGATATTCAGGCGGTAGACGAGTGTGTTTTCTTCTACTTGTTTTTTGAGTGAATTTTATGACTTCAAATTATTTCTCATTTCTTTTGTATGTTATTCATCATTTGAAACACAATGCATGCCTAAATGCAGTGGTTGGGGGCCATTTGCGGCCCACCATCTATTTTTTGGGGGGGGGTTAGCACCTTGCGACCAATGTTACCGCAATTACCTTGAAAGAGTAATTTGATTACAGATTACTGATTACTATTTTAGAACGTACCAGGTCACTTAACTGATCTCTTTATCTTGAAAATAACAGAGTTCCATTGCAAGTTACTTTATTAGTTACATTCAGCAGCTGCATGAGACATATTAACCATTTTAACGTGCATGTTTTTTTGTAGTTTTTCATTTGTACATGTATTTAACTTTCCAAACTATTTCTTATCTTTTTCCATCAATCACGCATTGAATGGGCTTTGGAATCACAATTGTTTGTTCCACTTCATGCTCCGTGTTAAGGTTTGCTTAGAGCTGATTGCTCCTGATATGGCTGCAAATGTGGAGATGTGATGTGATATATATATATATATATATATATATATATATATATATTATTAATATTAATAAAATATATTAATATTAATAATATATATATATATATATATATATATATATATGTTTTTTTTTTTCTATACTCTAAACTACATTCGCAATCCTTTTAATATAGATGATGTCCTTCCCTCTCTGTTGACTTTCCCTTTCTAGTGGTCAGATGACTTGTGTAGCCACTTTGAATTCCGTGGCTCCCAAACCCAACGGCAGCTCAAAGAAACGCTCTCTGACACCATCATCGACTACTTTGACATGGGCAAGGTCTGCATTATCTTGTACCACATCTGCAAGCTGTAGTTTCTTTAAAGTGGCTATGTTCATTAATATTCTTCCATCTCTTCAAATCAATAGGTGGGAAAGTGGTCTGGATTTTGTTAAACGTTAATACAAAACACCAGCAGCAATATAAAGATGAGGCATTTTATAGTTACTTTTTCATGTGTTAGTGACACTTTCATTTTCTGACTCCACTGAGTCCTTTATGTTCTCTCAAACAGTGATTGAGTCCCTTCATTTTTCACAGAGATTTCCATAAAATGCATGACCTGAGGCCAGCTGGTGGCTGTTTGTCAGCAGATGGTGTAATGAAGGACACTGCTGTCTTTTTTTATTTCTTCTGCCCTATGTGTGTGTCTGCGTATGTGTGATTAGATGTGGGAAGAGGCCATCACTCTGTGCAAGGAACTTGCTGATCAGTATGAGAATGAGATCTTTGACTACGAGCTTCTCAGCAAGAGACTGGTAACTTTTCTTTCAAAGTCAAATGTAGTTACTGACCAATTTCATATCCCTCTAACCATCATTTTTCATTTAATGCCCTTCATGCCAAAATGTAATTTCCCCTCAGGCAAGTACTCATATGATATTTCCTCTATTGGTGTGACTACACTTATTTGTACCTTATATGAGTCCTGCAGTTGCTCTCTCAGCGAATGTAGAATTTATTTGGTTGTAGAAATGACCTTAGAAGGTTTGCACTTTATTTTCACGTAATTCCTTGTATTCTGCTGAGTGCAGCTTTGTGAGCAGATAAAAGCGGGTGGGAGAGGTGGGGAATTCCTTCCCATGCAACCTCGGTGCGTGGATGCAATGAGGAAGGCATTCATCTTTGTCTTTCTTTAGGAGAAACAAGCAAAGTTCTACGAGAACATTATGAAGATCCTGAGGCCCAAACCGGACTACTTTGCAGTGGGCTACTATGGGCAAGGCTACCCTCCATTCCTCAGGGTGTGTGTTCATGTTGTGAAATCACATTGATCACCTTCTATTGTGCAGTAAAAAAAATTGTCAAGTGTTCCAGGTCAATGCACCAGCTCAATATTTTACACAGATTGGACTATAAAATATACTCTATCATACACTGAGGAGCTTTAGAAAGTAGGAAATGGTGCCTGGGAGTACTTATCTTTTTATAATTCTAATTTTTAATAGATGGTTAATCTGTTGTGCCAGGGAATATGAAAAAAATCTATTACAGCTTTTACGGGAGAAAGGTAAAATGTAAAAAGCCTGAAAAAGCTAAAGAGACCAATTAAGATGGACAAAAAACGGAGAAAATACAAGTTATAACATTTTTTAACAGCAGTTTATTATTCAACAGAACAAGGTGTTCATTCACCGAGGTAAGGAGTATGAACGGAGAGAGGACTTCCAAAACCAACTGATGAGTCAATTCCCCAGTGCCGTGCGCCTCAATACCACCACCATGCCTGGAGATGAAATCAGGAACTCTTCCCTCCAGTGTATCCTCACAGCAAAATAAATGAATGTACATAAATATTTGGCATATTGATCATTAATGCAATGCACCTGTTTTACTTGGTTGCTGTGGGGCAGAATTCACTATTTTTCAGGATACCCGCCCAAAAAAAAAGTCTTGCTTTAGTTCTCAAATACTATATCATTGAATTCAATTGTTTTTGATACCCAACGTGACTATCATATACCATTGGGCATCAACACAATACCACACCAAGTTCATGTTAAATGGCTACTTTATTACAGTCTTGTTGATTCTGATGGTCGTCGGCGAAGCCATCAAAGTCTGCACTCTTCTTAACCCACAATCAGACAAAAATCCTTTTTATGCTCTCAGTATTGAAAATTGTCTATGAGCCATTTGGCGGGCTTGCTTTTGCACTGAAGCACGACAGCTATTTTTATCTGATCTAACTTTTCACTTATTATCGTCTTAAAAAAATAGAATTTTGAGGAGACATAATGCTGCTACCACAGATCGGGGGAGCGGCGAGGTTTTATGACAATTCTCAGACAGTTCAAGTCCCCAATAGAGTTTGATCATTTGCTTTCAGGCTATTTTTATTTTTGATTCGTAAGAGTAAAATTAACAAATGACATGGGGGCACACAGGCACTAGTATCAATTTAAAGTTAAAAGTTCGCCATATTTGGGCTTGCATGACTCTTCCACTCAACAGCAACCATATGCGTAAGTATGTGGATGTGTCATGTGACACAAAAGAAAGCGGTTAATGTTCTGTTTTTCCAGTCTCAACTAATACTAACACAGCAGATGGCATTGGCCTTTCGTAGTTGTCCTATAATTCGCATCTTTTTACGTAGTGTTTAAATCCTTAGTGATTTGAAACAGATATCCAGTGTTTCACGGTCCAGCCTGTTCTGGAAATTCCTCCTCGCCTGAAGAACAAACCAGTCCCGGACCAGATCATCAAGTCAGTGCTGTTTGAAGAGGGGAAAGTGTGCACTGAGCCTACACTGTATAAGAGTTTGGAATTTCAATGACACTGACCTTTGTTTGACTCCTTCTAGCTTCTACAAGTCCAACTACGTGCAGCGTTTTCAATATTCCAGGCCTGTGAGGAAAGGACCAGTGGACCCAAACAATGAGTTTGCTGTGAGCATACTTTTTCTTGCCATAAAGTAGTGAATATTATTATCAACAGTATGAAATGCCAACAAGTTTGGTGCCGGGAGGTTGTTTACATCACGGTAGATTAGAACCACTTGTGGCTAAAGCGAAAGTGGAAACTGGACTTTTAAATTTTGGACCTGGATTTGACACCTCTGTTTAAAATTAATATCTGTTCATTACTGTCAGTCAAAGCTCAGCTGATCTTTACAGCTGCAGGTTTTTGTTTTTTTTCTGTATTTTTATTTTTCCTTAGGTTTGATCGCATTTCATAATACAAGTATAACTGCCACTGTTGTTGTATGTGATTTTTGTCGTTACACTGCCTGGCTTTACAAATCACATATAATTGCTCTTCTCTTAAAGTCTATGTGGATTGAGCGTACAACCTTCACCACTGTGTACAAGTTGCCGGGTATCCTGCGCTGGTTCGAGGCGACTGACATGAAACATGTAAGGATGCGTATATTTTTTGTTTCCTTTTATTCTACAAAAGCCTACATTCTCTCCTTATGCTCCACTCCCTTTTGTTATTGGTGTCTTTTACCTCTTCCATCCCTCTCTGATTGGCTCACTCCATCTTCAGACGACCTTGTCTCCGTTGGAGAATGCCATTGAAACCATGGAGTCCACCAATGAGAAGATTCTGGCCATGATCAACCAGTACCAGGCAGACTTGGGTCTTCCCATCAACCCTCTCTCCATGCTGCTCAATGGTATCGTGGACCCGGCAGTCATGGGCGGCTTTGCCAAATATGAAAAGGTGATTAAATTATCCTTTGTGCCGCTGAGGTAAGTGTCAAAGGGAACACGCATCTAGGTTGCAAATGATTAGCGCATCCATAAAGTCCCCACTAATTAATAACCACCGGTGCCGGGCTGTGGTGGTGGCTTGCTAATGGCAGATCGAGATCTAGTAGCTTAGCTGTCCGATTATAAGTGGAGAAACGGTTTGAGAGTGTCCAGAATTATGTAAATTAGCCTTACTTTTATGTAACAGTGAACATCTGATTGGCTCGCTCATGGTCAAATTTTCAGGAAAAGGCAGATAACAAAAGTATTTACTTGGTTGTTTAATTTCACACTTAATGGGAAGGCAGGCGCTCCAGAGACCCACTATCTGTATACAAGCAATTAAAAAGTTCATTTCCATGTGTCGCTTTTAATGAGTTAGTAGTTTCTTGTCATCAGGAAAAACATTTACTGATGATTTAAAATACATTGTTCTTTCCATTAATTCAACATAGCGTCTACGTTATCGACAGGGGCTATGAGAAGTCTAAATGCATCTATTTCAAATGTCAAAGACAAATCATTTCAACACACGTTTTCCGCCAATGTGAGCAAGTTTCAACATGACCAACTAAAACGAACATGAAGTACTTTAGAGAGGGGGCGTATATAGCTTCTGTAATGTGGTAGCAAAAATGTGCACACCCTTTCTTATCTGTTTAGAATCAAGGAATCATATGTAAAATTTATGATGAATGGGAGTCACCTACATCAATTTAAAGCTCCTCTGAGGCTATGTTCTCACTGGAGCTCAATTTTAATGTTTTGCCCATATCAACACATATCTTTTTTTTATTTTATTTTTTTATTTTTTGGGGGGGTCATGCAGTGTGAACAGTCGTATTCCGATGTTTTTTTTTTTCCCAAATCCATCATGCCCCTCTTTTATATGTGGCTATAGATCAGATATGAAAACAAACAAAGTGCAGGTGTTCTCGTATATTCTCAAAAAGTTTTGGTTCAATTGAATTTTTAGGTTATAGGTCACATAAATGGTGTTTATATTGCTTTATCTTGTTCTAATTTCGTTACTTCACAAATTCTTGACATTTTAACAGGGATATATCAAGTAGTATCAGTATACTTTTAATACTTATTCTATTGTTATCATATATCAAACATCCAATCATTCTGTAATTGTGTTGGACTTGATTTGCCTTCAGGCGTTCTTTACAGAAGAGTACAATCAGCAGCATCCAGACGACAAAGAGAGACTACTGCGTCTTAAAGACCTCATTGCATGGCAGGTACCTAACACAATTACATTTAAACTCATCAGAAAAGTTAAATCATTTTTAAAATCCATTTTACAGTTATTGTCTCTTTGAATTTACATGATTGCTTTTCTCTTTATTGCAGCCTTATTAGATCAAGAAAGAGCCCCAAGAGATTTCGAAAGCTCTAGCCCAAAATATAAGACTCAAACCCGATCCTAGAATCCATGACCATTTTGATGTACAACACTCTTGAAACTTTGTGTTTATAGATCCCTTTGCTGGGTGGAGGCATTGCTCTCCATGGGAAGAGAGTCACAGATGACCTGCGTCCATTTCACGATCGCATGGAAGAATGTTTTAAAGAGCTGAAAAAGAAAGTGGAGAAGGAGTATGGCGTGAGAGAATTGGTAAGAGCTCCAAAGCTGACAGGGACTCAGACGCACATTATTGTTCTTTTTTCACTGGATCGTGCCACTTCGGATGGCTCGACTCCCTTTTGACTCTTTTCGAGAATGTACTGTTTTTTAGTATCTGGTCAGCCTGCCTTCCAAGAATGTCCCTTGCCCATGGTTAATGCAGATTTATACGGAGCCCCTTAGGGGACACGGAAGAGAAAAAAAAAAACTTTGCGTTCCCTCGCAAAATCTTTGCGTTCCCTTGCAAAGATTGCATTCCCTCGCAAAGTTTGCGTTCCCCCGCAAACTTTGCGAGGGAATGCAAAGTTGTTGGGTTTTTTTTCGAGTGAATGTTTATTTTTTTTAATGTGCGTTTATGTACTTCCGGGTCATCTTCCGTGTAAACAAACGCAGCAAAGATGGAGTGTGTTCACCCGTGGGCGAGTTTAATTGAATTTTACTTTGAAATACAAAGAAATAAAATCAGTTCTGGATATTAAGCACGGTTTTCAAATAAGTGAAAGACAGTTCCAAGCCCTCCTGCATGATTAGTGCCGCCTCCAACGTACTGTCGTCTCTTGAACAGCAGCGCATTCGAGGCAAGGGTAGTCAAACTGACCCGGAAGTACATAAACGCGCATTAAAAAATAAATAAATAAACATTCACTCGAAAAAAAAACAACTTTGCGTTCCCTCGCAACGCAAACTTTGCAAGGGAACGCAATCTTTGCAAGGGAACGCAAAGATTTTGCGAGGGAACGCAAATTTTTTTTTTTCTCTTCCATGTCCCCTAAGGGGCTCCGTAGATTTATCATTAAAATGTCACTGTAACATTTTTTTTATGGTTCACGGACAGGAGAAATAAACACATGCTAATGTTAGCTCCCTTGTTGCTAAGTCTTAGCTAGACAGTGGAGTCTTTAATGACATAGTCTCCACTTTGCTGCAAAGGTCAGTTTTTATCACCTTGCAGAGAATTCATCAGAATTTAATGTGCTCAATGGGAGGTGTATTTCTCAATTTCTCGTGGTACAGTTTTGAAGTTGTACAGCACCCGTCACAAAAAAATTCCCCTAGCAGTAACAGGCCTTCATCCAGTATACTTGATGATCGCATCATAATTCATATTATCTAAAATTATAGTCTGTTTTCTGCATTGTATCCTGAATACAAATTACAAACCTATGAAACTATATTCAAAATAATCATAAAGGCTGTGACAAGCCGTAATTCATTTACACGTTTGAATAGTTCTGCAACCAGATCACCGTTAAATCCTTTTGACTGGTCAGTTTGCTTGCTTGTAACCTGGTGTGTTGTTATAATCTTTTCTTCAAACATTATTGAGTCTTCTTTATTTTTTATTTTAGTTTTTTTTTTTGCTTGGCTTTGCTTACACATGTACTGAATCTGCTCTGTGACCAGTCCAAGGTCTACGCGTGCGATCAGAGGACAAGCGGTAGAGAAAATGAATTGATGGATCTGCCTCACTGTTTCTCTCTCCAGTTGGACTTGGATGACAAAAAGTCTACTCGACCTTGCTCCATGTTGCGATCCGTTCGTCAGTCCATAATCTCCATTTCCTCACTGCAAGGCTCTGAATGTGCAACGCCAACCAAACTCTCATTTGACAGGTAGTTAAAAGCAACATAAAAAAAAAATGACAAAAATGAATGCAAGACCGACTATTCCGAGATTAATTAGTAAGAGACTGATGATTTATGGCACAAACTTAATAATACTCATTTAAATAAGTAGGTGTCCTCCAAATTTACAACTCTTGGCAATTTTGGCGCAATCTTTGTGCACACCCAACAACACTGTATGCAAATCATTAGTTTTGGTGCCCGCTTTTTGGTATCCTAGTAAATCAGATCCCAAATTGTCCTTTCCCTCTCTTCAGGGATTTCCCCTCTGAGACTTTCTTGAGCAGCACGTTGCCACGCTCGAGCGGCAGCCTCAGCAACAGCACGCAAGATGAAGATATTGTGACCGTCGGCGACTCTGAGGTAAAACTGAGGAAGAGTAAGAAGAAGAGGAAGAGAAGTAGCATGATCTTCATTACGGAGGAGAGAGAGCAGACAAACACTCTGGACTGCAAGCGGGTGAGCATTGGTTATCGTTGTTGCAGTTCTGCGCAACTGTGTGGATGTGTCTTGATGATCTCTGTCACCACCCCAGCTGTCCAAGAAGCAGGAGTTCCGCAGTGACACCAACTTGTCAGAGCCCAATAATGGAACTGTATCGCTGAGCGGCACCAATTCCAGGTCCTTGCCTGTCATTACAGGTAAACTGGGAACAACACAACAATTCACACTTTACTAGTTTATTTAGGAAATTAGTATGAATGCAACTTGGTTGGTTGTTCTCATACTGTAGGTTTGTCACTGGCTGTGGTGAGTGGGCCGGACGAAGTAGAGACCACCCGAGCCAGGAGAGACAGCAAGTCCATGTCCGTCTGCATCACTTCAGACCGAACAGCAGACAGACGCTCTAAAGGCGTCATCGGCTTCCTCTTCAAGTCCAAGGTAGGAAAACCCCATCAGTATGCGCATGAATGAACAATGAGAATAACGGGCATTCCTTTTGATCGAGGAAGGAGCAGTACCAAACTCTTTGATGGTGGTCATGTGTTTTTTTAAACAGCCAGTGTTCATGGAGAGTCTGGTGGAGTCAACACAATTTTTAAGTTTTAAATAAATACTAACAAAACAATTACAGTAGATGTATCTAATCAATGTTTATGTAATGAAATAGACAGTTAAATATTTGGCATGTGTTCCTCTGAATACATTGCAAATTAAAAAAACAACAGCAAAAAAAGACATTTAATGAAGGTTAAGTGGATAAAAAAAATTACTTTTTCATGACCGAATTCCAAATACTAGTGAATATGACATTTTTCTCTGAGGCAAATAACAGTCATCATAATTTGTAAATCATCAGCCGTTATCATATCATTCCAATGCTTCTGAACAAACCTACCAAATAGAATTCAATTATTTAAAACAAACATAAAAAACGTAAAACCCCACTGTTCCAAATAATTACAAGCAACAGAGTTTCAAAATGTTATATCGATGTAAAGAACTGAAAATAGTCATTTTTTTAGTTTCAATGTTAAGATGTCAGATGTACTGAAGTAAAAAGCTATTTCAATTAAAAACTTCAGAACAGGTTTTTAACATAGGACCCCTTATTTGATAGCAGCTTCACAATTCTTGTATCCATTGAACCTTTTAGAAAGTTTCTCGTTGAATTTCTTTGTAGGATATCAGAATAGTCTTTTAGAGCTGCGGTTTGGGTGTGAACTGCCCCCAGCCTCATGTAGCTGCTCTTTTGCATGAGCATCCTCCAATGGTTAGGACCAGGGTTGAGGTCACAGTAGGATTTTTGCCCATAGAAGCCTGGTGGTGCACTATTTTGCAACGTACAACTTTTTTTGTTTTTTTTTGTATAATAGTTTAATGTGGTCAATCAGAAACATAGCAGAGTGGAAAATAGGAAAATGAAAGGAGACAACCAGCTCTCTCTCATTCCTTGGTTACACGGCACTCATCAGTGAACAATTTCATGTGGCAAGGGTTACCTCTGCATCAACGGCTATTATGGGCATAAAAGGGGACAAATTCATGGTGTGCATAATCATTTGGAGTATTTTGTATTTAAGTAGACCTCACCTTTTCCTATCAGACGGTAGAACGGCGTGATTTCTCGTGTAAAATTATCGGGGAAAGCTAAAACTTCTAACGCACCATTAATGCCTTACTGTAATGTACTCGCTTGGAGGATTTTGAACATTATATCATATCATCCTCTTGGAAATATGGCCAAAAGACTGATTTAAAATGCTGATTGGTTTAACCTCTTGCAGGGCTTCACTGTAAAATAATAATCATAAAAAGAATTGTAAAAGAATACTTGCACTGATCATTATTGCTGTGTTTAAGAGAGAATACCTCAGAACATTGAACTAGAAAATATTTTTGATCGTTTTTTGTTTTTTTTAATACCTACAAAGAGTTTTAGTTCAGCGGTCCGTTTTATATTGAGTTTATTTCTATTCACAGAGCTCAAAGTCGGACGATGGGATGACCAGCGATGCAGGCAAAGACAGTGACAACCGCTTCTGACATCCGTTCATTATTTCAGCTTCTGATTTTTCCGCCTCAAAATTTTGCTTTCACACACTCATTGAATGTCCCTTTACTTTAGTCATGTCACCTCTGAGTAATACAATGTAGCGTTCACTAAATGCTACATTTGAAGGATGGCCTTTTGCTAGTACGCTTAATCATCTCTTGTCATGCTAAATGCCTGTCCATGTCTTGGAGCTACATAGTTTCGCTTGAAAGCTCAACGCTGCCGTGCTTGATTAAAAAACGGAAAAAACAAAAACAAACTATTATGCAGCTTTCGACATTGTTGTGGAAATAATGATTTGACACTTTCAGAAAGGTTGCCGCATCTCTCTAAAGACACTCGGAGCAAGAAAATCCAATTAGGGTTCTGTATTGAAATGTGGCACTCTGTAGTGACTTCTTGTTATTCTCCAGAGAGACAAACGTTCTGTATTTTTATCAAACACGGAGTGAAAAGGGCTATTTTGTTGCTTTATAAAAGTTGTATTTACCATTTGCCTCAGAGAGTTCAATTAGACGGTTCTGACCTCTTAAAGTATTGTTTTTTTTTTTGTTGTTTTGTTTTGTTTTTTCAAGAAGTTTTTTGGCTCTAAGAGAATTAGTATATCATAGACTTCAGCCCAACACCAGCAATATACTGGAAGTTTTTTTTTTTTTTCTTAGTTCAAAAATACAGTATGCAGCTTCCCATTTTGAGACGTTTTTCTTTTTACCCAAAACACAAAGTAATTTTGGTGGTTGTTGCAAATGACTCACATAATTCTGATAGTGTATTAATATTTTGTTTTTTTTTTCTTCCAACAGAAATGTTATTTTTATTTTCTCCACCTGCTGAGTTTAAAACAAGGTGTTCATTTAAATCCATATACGGCATTTAAATATTTTGTTTCATTAAAAGCTACTGGAACAATGTGGTGTGGTATGCAACTCTTGGTTTCAAATTTGTAAGGCACATATTAAAACTGCTTTGTAAGAACAGCACTCATTCTGAGAGGGGTTTCTATGTTGAGACGCTCTTGTCATTTATATGAGGTAACAAGAAATAGTAGAAACAGTTCTCTCCCACTGCAAAATTAGAAGTGCAATCTTGAGTAGATATTGTCAGTCAAAATGAGCGTTATTCTTAGAAGTGCAACATTTTTATCACATTATATTGTCAATGACTGTCTGATATTCTGACTAGTGAGCATCGGATATTAGACCCAACATGTTGATTGGGTCAATACAAAGGCGAGTGTTGAACAAGAGAATATAATTTCTATAAAAAAAAAAAATACTGAAGAGCTGATGCTGAATTGTATTGCTGTGCAATTAATTTGATTAAGTGAAAACCATGTGGCTCACAGTTGTTTTTAATTGCTCAAACTATAAATGGAGGAGATGAATGTGTCAAATGTAGTCATTTTAGAAATAAATGAGATGAATATTTTGAAGTTGAGATGATTTCCCTCGGTCAAGTTGGCTACACACCCGGGACCCGGTTCAAAGGCTTGTTTTTTGTCATATAAAAACAAAAAGCTATATCAATCTGTCTTCTTCCATTTCTCCAATGTTGGGTCACAAGGGCAGCAGTTTAGCTCTTCCCGGTGGTATCCTGAGGCTTTCCCAGAGACCAATTTAAATCATTTGAAAACCTTTTCCACCATTCGTGTGACCTACTGTGCAGACTGTAAAAGTATACAACTGAGATGAAGTGGTTGCTCAAGTATACACATCGTCTTATAAGTGTGGATGTCACTCCTCAGAATTAACCAATCACATCCAAAGTCATGTTAAATTGGAGTGACCACAAGCCTGCCAGAATTTAATGTGCCGTTGATTAGCCTCAAATAACGTTGAGAAGTTCACATCGGATTTCCTGTCAATTTTTTGGGCTTTCTAGCAGAATCCTAAACTGTTTGCTAAAACTCAATTAGTATTTTGAACTGTTCTTAATTCTCTCTTCCCCAAACTCTACCAGATTTAGCAGAATAAAAAGAGCTCTGCTCTGCTTCACTGTAGGTATGGTTGTTTTTTTATAGATACGCTGTGTTGTCTTTGTGGCCAAACATTTCGAACGTGCTTTCGTCAGATTTTTCTTCTTCTTGCATATGAGACAGAAAGGGGTCACTGTTACATTTAAACGCAGCAGCGATTGGATTGTGGTTTGGTCGTGTGCTGTGAGATCCACGTTGCCTTTGTGGAGCCGGTGAATTTGACAGTTGTGGATCAGATGTGCAGTTTGAGGTACAGATCCACAGTCACAATATGGTGATTTGGCGAGACCCCATCTGAACAAGTTGTGTGTGTATGTATATATATATATATATATATATATATATATATATATATATATATATATATATATATACAGACAATCACACATGCTTACTGATAACAAAACAGTTAATTAAGAGCAACTAGTGGAAAACTAATGAGGCCTTAACATGAACCGGTGATACTAAAATTAAGTCGCAACCTCATTTGCAGACAGTTCTAATTCAATTAAAATGATAACTGCATATTAACTCTTAGTATCCATGACTGCAGGCACTGTGTTAGTGTAAATAAAGTAGTTTACTTTCAGTACATTTCCAGCAGTGAACATTGTCCACTAGAGAGCAGTAAATCACTAGTGGGTGTCGTTCAATGTGTGTTTTTTTTTTTTTTTTAAAGCACTAATAATCCCCGATTTGGCCTACAGGGGGCAGTATTGAAATGTCCCCTTCTCTAGCAGCTGGAGGTCGCTCAGGTGTTGCTGTAACCAACCCAACTCCATATATCATGGCTGATAACGTGCTACTAATCAGCCATCCTTCTTATCTGCCTCCCCCCTTTCCACTCGTTGACTGTCACTTCACTTTCCACCCGCTTCTTCCTCCCAACGCTCTGCCTTTTCACTCCATCCCTTCTCCTCTTATGTTTCCAGCTCATTTGGCCTCTTGCAAGAACTGCCTCTTATCTATCTCTCTTGCTTGCTTTCTCTCTCCAACTTTCTGACAGGGTGTACAAACAGCTAATGGCTGAGCAGCATGTGGAACAGTGCTGCTGTGGGTTTTAACAGCACAGCTTTAGTAATCCTGAATTTGACAACTCGTCAGGGCAAGCCTGCTCTCATTGGCTCTTTTTTTCCCCATCTCTTCAGCTGTGGTGCTTTGTCATGAAACTTGAGAATGATAGGGAAGCAAATACTTAAGGAACCTTCCATACTGTGCTTGTGTTATTGGAAAGCCCAATTCTCGTAAAAATATATCAACATTGGACTGTTTAGGTTTCAAAAATTAAATTTTAGATACTGCATCTACGGTACTTTCTTATTGGGAGGGACTCCATTTTTATGACTTCCAGTGATTTCACTATCATGACATCATATACAATACTGTTTTCAACAACAATGACACAACACAATCCCAAAATCATGTTAAGTCGCTAATTTAAGACACTGTCATTTATTAAAATTATATAATACGACAGCTGCTCACGAGCGTTAGCCTCTAGTCCCTTGGCCAGCCGGCCGACCTGGGAATGCAGCCGCTCAGCCATTGTTAGCGGCCAGTGCCCGGCGGGCTTGTGACAACCGGCAGACTCCTTTTCAAAGGCTGTTTAATTGGAAATTAAATCTGCACGCTTACCTTTAATACGAACCACCTGACACCATTGCAGTTTGAACCGATTCATTTTTAACAAACCAGATTCACTTAAAGGTGATGTCTCATCTCGCAAAAGTGCTGTGGTACTTGTTACTTCTGCTCTGCAGCAGCAGGCAACATGGTGGCCAGCTTATTCCACTAACATCCTGCTGGCACTTAAGAAACTGGAGGTGGAGGATACCTCTAAGGCAAAATCAGCTATTAGAAATGGTCTTATAGTAACTTTCGTTGTTTGCACTCGTGAAACATGACAAGTTAAAGTGGAATTCTTTAAGGCTAAATTGTAGACATTTTTAGACACACAATGAAAGTGTATTGTACTGTTCTTTTTCAAAGTTTGTAAACAGGTTGAAGTTGAGGCCATGGGTGTTTTGCCTCTTCCACCTCGCTGCAAGTTTCATGCTGTTGTTTCAATCGTTGTTTCTGCCATGCTTGACGGCTTCTCTGTGGGTGCGCGGAGACATTGTGAACAGTTAAATGACTTCCTGTTTTTGTTTGACTTGGTGAAATAACGGAGTCAAACGTCACAAGTGATAGATTTGGAGCTGACAAGCGTGACAGTTTTCTGTACTGTATCTGTTATTGTATTTCATTTCATTTTGGATCATTTATTATATTTTTTTTTTTTTTTTACATAAGTCCTTCTATCCACTGTGGGTTATAGGGGTGGTACGGTAGACCGCGAGAAGCATTTGACCCGGCGAGAAAGAGTGCACGACACCATTTCTTGTTGTCCTTGACAATTTAAAAATATTGTTTATTTTCGACTGAGAACTGTGTTAATATACACCAACCTTGGCAAGCTTTATTAAGTGAACAGGACTGTGTGTGTGTGTGTGTGTTTGCGCGTGCGTGGGGGGTGGGTGGCGATGCGATTATGTGAGTAATTGATAGAATAATGGATTCTGAAAGAATTGTTTGTAACAGCCATAATAAGAATACTTAAATGATACAAACGAACATGTGTGTAAATAACACACAAAAGTGGGATAATTATAAGGTTTGAAAACTAAAAACAAAACATGATAAAATGAACCCGAACTTACAATGTCTGCCCTTGATTACAAATGTTAAGAGAACAGCCAGCGCTAACCCTTCAAATATGAAATAATGGCTGTTGCTGAAGTGGTCATACGGTTAAAAATTCTACGTTTTAGCGTGACAATGGTTCACACAAAAGTGTCGCCTGCCTTTGGGCCTCTTGCTTTACATTACTCTCCTCCTGTACCCATTTAAAACTTGCTGGCATTTGGCAATGTGCTACAAGCTCTCCAAGTCTGAAAACAGTCATTTTTTTTCAGACATCTGTTGAAAGATGTATGTGTGAATTGATAACGTAATGTGGCTTTTGTATTACATGCATATTCCAATTTACTTTGTTCTGGCTCAAAAGCAGGGGTGTCAAACTCATTTCTGTGGACTGGGCCACATTGTTATTATGGTTTCCCTCTGAGGGCCGTTATGACTGTGAACCCATATAAATTTATGATCACCTTACATTATCACATAGACACAACAAATTGATGGAAAGCCTATTTTGCAATGAGTAGCCTGTAAGTAATTGTTTGTTCAACAATTTTTTAATTTATTTTAAAAGGAGCGCAGTGGTAACAAAAAAAATGGCGATATCTCATATCTCAGTGTGTTTAAAAGAGAAGAAAATGTGCTAGAAGCAGGTTGACGCACATGATTTGCCCTTCATGGGCCACATAAAATGAGGTCACGGGCCAGATCTGGCCCCCGGGCCTTAAGTTTGATACATGTGTTCTAAAGGAACAAAAGGTCTTGTGGTTGCAACACACTCCACTCTAAAAATGTATAATGAGTAACTTTCTTGAGAATAAAATGCACATTTCAGCTCTCACCTGTGACACAGCCAATAGAGTTCGTAGTGAGGACTCGAACCATTTGGAAAGTAGGCCACTTCATGTTATCTACAATGAGATTAACTAAACTCGATTGAAACTATACTTGCGATTGATAATGTTCTTCACAAATGTTAGTTGGGGATAGTTATACATTAACACACCAGTTGTATAATTCTAAATTGTTCTGAGGTGAAATGCCATCACACACTTTCCTGGTCATCTCGATTCCCTTTTAAAACAATCTTAAAAATGTCAGTGATTATTTAGAATGACTCCTGTTGTTGTTACATTTTTTCCCGTTTTTTTAGGTATTATTTTGCTATGCCATCTCTACAAAATGTTAAATTTAGAGGGATATTTGAAATGGGTCACGTCTTCACCAGTCACGTTTTCCCAACTGATCTTTCTTTGAACTTTCAGGGATTATTTCTTTTCGGACAAGAAAGACCTCGATTGACTTTGAATGACATTCTGTCCTCGATGATGCTGGTGGTAGCAGCGGTCAAAGGAGAATTTCAATTTTCTTCTTGAAAGAGGATTTAATCAGTCATTCAGTAGATATAATGTAGATCTCTTTGTAAAGTGGTCGTTTCGAGCATGCAGAGCTAACGCTCTGACATCAATACATCCTTTTGCATACACTTTGTTTTCTAGTAGTGCCACTTGATGCGCCTAAGAATGTTTTGATGAGCTTTTCTCAGAGCCAGACGAAGAAGAATGACATTAGGGTGGGTGTGTCGTCTTAAATTGATAATTCATGGGTGATGGCCGTATTATATATCTGCTTCTGCAATGTGTCAAGCACTCACAAGCTTCCTGGTGTGTTTGGTGTGTCTCAGTGGCAGCAAATTAGTAATCAGTTATCTGCAAGGCCCAATGTCACTGTGCTTGCATGACAGCCACAAAGACTACACCAGAAGAGGAAATGGAGAGAGGCTGAAATATGAGGATTTTATCTATGGGTGGTATCCTGTGTGGTCAGACCTCAGATTACATTTTGAGAACAAACAGCAGAGGCCAAACTATAAATGATAGAAAAAGTCTACACCCCCTGTTCAAATGTCATATATTTTTTTTAATCTAACAAAAGAGACCAAGAGCGCATTTAAAATACATTTTTCAACTGTACAAACAATAAGGTGACTTTAACTCCTCCCAAAGTTATTTTCTGGTAGGAACCTTACTCAAGTATTGCTTTCAGACTGCATTAGTGCGGTGCATTTTCTTTGTTGGTCATCTTGAATATGCCACACAATTGTGAGAGAAGCAACCAAAAGAACTTGCATTAACCCCCCCGCCCCTAAAAAAAAATGGCCAAGGTTGTAATCTAGTGGCGGTGAATTTAATATGTAAAAAGAAGTCCCCTTGAAGACAAATTAGTACAATACATTTCTGGTTTCTGGAGGTGCAGTGCTGCAATCTCAACTAATTGTTTGGAGGTGAAAAAATATTGAGTATTTGTGTGCAAATTGTGTGGATGTGACCTTAGTTGTTAAAACAATTGAATAATCACAATTGGTCTAGTCTTGTAAAATATTTCCAATGATCCATTGATGACACATTCTTGAGGAATCGCCCAGGGTATTTAACTGTCCGCCCACTGATCAGTCAGTCAGTCGTCACCAGAGGCCTTGTTGCCATGGTAACTGCCCTCTGCCCCCTCCTTTGGGGATTTGCTTCACGCTGCTTTCCATCCTTGCAGTACAATTGCCCTGCTGCAGTCTACGTTGATATCCTAAGGGCAAGTGCTTACAAACTTCATGTGTGAGTGTGACAGGGAAGGTGTCATGTTTGCGTGTGAGTGTGTGCATTATCAGTTATACGAGGTGGTCACAGTATTCCACTGGTGATGGATTTTGATGCCAATCCGTTGCATCAGCTCAAAACAAGTCATGTCAGTGCTGAGCTGGAAAAACAGATTTCACACTTTCGCTACTTCTTCCTTGCTTTTATCCCATGAATTGATTTTTGTTTCACATGTATATCCACTTCATTTGGTTTCCATTACCAATGGCCGTCTTAGCCGTAATGGCACCCTGTGCGGCCGCACATATTCCACGTGCCAGGAACCATCATTGTCCACTCCTTTTTTTCCGCATTTTCTACTTGAGACTTTATTCTAGGGCTGCCACAAAATATTATTTTTCTTGTCGACTAGTCACCAATAGTAGTCGCGATTAGTCAACTAGCACCAGCAAGCAGCTACTCTTATATAACCATCTTTATCTTACAGTTTGAAGTATTTAAGGTATGTACAAAATTAATCATAGTCAATGAAGAAGATAACATATTCAACTTTTATTAAAGTTTTCAGCTTGTTCCAGCAGAAATAAAACCCGGCATCAGGCACAACATGCTCTCTTTTCAGGTGTTTGAGCATCCCCGTAATATAATGCAAATCTGTCTTTTAAGTATTTTTGATGAAATGCGCCCTAACATTCGGACTCTGTTGCATACATCTGTAAGCTAACACTGCTTTAGACTTCCAGTTTATATCACGGATGACTTGGGTCACCCCGACTGCGCGTGCACCTTGCACACAGTATCAAGCATCAAATAGATACATAAACGACTTGTCAAGAATTAAATTGATAGTCGATGACATAGTCATGACTAGTCGACTAATCTTGGCAGCACTACTTCATTCACCATGATTTCTGCGGCCCTGTGATTGACTGGCCACCCGGCCTGGGTGTATCCCGCGGTTCCATACCATTTTGAACTGCTGATGTCAAGATGACATTGTCATTCAAAATGTGTGTCATTATGAAAACCGCAATTTTAAAACACCTCTTATATTGAACATGATTAGTTAAGCATCAAGAGGTCATCAATTGTTAAATGAGGTGTAGCTAAAAACCCCCAAAATAATTTGTTGAACAGATGGGAGTGAGGTAAAATTTTGAAGAATATGAGTCTTGCTGTTGGACAAAGGCAGAAACACTGTCTGTATTGCAGCTTGAGATCCCACTCACACCTTTACAAAACGCTCCATGGCACCTTGATTCTGAAGGTGATGGTCCCTGAGCCTCAGACACGCCTCCTTCTGTCTGCCAGATGGATGTTAAGCTCCATTTGTGGCACGTTTTCGAGTCGTATGGGCTTTTACACCAAGTTAACCAGCTGGAAATGTGTGTTTATCAACTGTATTAGACTGACCTTGTGTAAAGTTTATGCCAATTCTGCACTAAATTTACTAGATTGGTGAAACATTTTTTGGGAATGGTTCATACACTGGTATGTATTGGCTCTTGAATGATTACGGAATCAATAATTTTGATGCTGAAATATAATGTTGGTTTTGAATAAATTAAAAAAATGTAGTGAACATATATATATATTTTTTTTCATGGTTAAATAACATACTGATTGATTTCTGACTTATCGGAGAAGCCCAGTGAGCTGGCTCAAATTTCAGTGGCAAAATATCCATTCATTTTGGAATTCCTCATTCCTTTTCAAAATTGTAAAATACTCCTAGATCACTGTAAATAAATGTCAACCAACCAGTCTTAAAAGAACGTCATGATTCTGGATGTTGTTTTGCTCTGCTGACTTAATATGCATTCTTTTCTTCATTCTTCATTTTATTTCTAGCACATTATCTTGTCTCCTCATGCAAGTGCATGTTAACAGTAACTGGTGTGTGGAGGAGTTCATGTAGACTGTCCGGTCCCGCAGGACAGGTCGTCCTCTGTATGGGTCTAATTAAACACAGCTTTCTCATTTGCACCCCTGCTTCTTCTTCTCATCCCTTGTTCGTCAGCTCCTCCTCCTTCATGCACACTGGGCTCATTAATTACTGGAGAGTTTAGAGATCTAACTCAATGTCATCCATCCTACAGCAACCCTAGCAGGAACTGCTATCGTTAAAGTTGTTTGCAATGTTTGGAATTCATGTGCTGCTGACTGAGCCAGTGCAGATGTTTTGTTTAGAACCTCTATCAACAGGGTGTCTTATTTTCTTTTCCAAAGTTCTGGCGCAAAGGGTGTACGACGTATTTCCTCTCACATGTGCCTATAACTCATTGACATAGTCGATAAACATGTGGCTCGTGAATAGAAAAAAAAAAAAAAAAAGATCAAACAGCAGGTCTCCTTAAGTGTTTGAGACTGAAGGAAGAAACTCAGAATCGGATGAAGCTTGTATTCTTTGACCCAAGAAAAAAAGGAAATATTTACCTTTCACATTTAAATAAATGTGTATAATCTACATTGCACACATACACCAACAACCATTCACACTCACAATCGCTCCATACACTCTACTCTAGCCTCTATACTTTACACACATAATACAGGCGTAGAATTGTGATATAACAATTTTGTACGCATGTGTGCGCGCGTGCGTGTGTGTGGTGTGTGCATGTCTCATTTATGATGGGGAGGACAAGTGACACAGAACACCAGCCACTTTCAAAGCGATTATCCTCGGATTACGTTTCAGCCGATGGACAAGGTGACAAGGTTTGTAGGCCTTTGCAACAACAACACAAGAAGAAGGGACCCGAATTCTGATCTCATACTGATCCTAAATTCCAGACCATTTTTTCCATAATTATACAAATGTGGCTACGTTAATGCACACAGATGTGGTTTCTTTAAAATTCATGCATTAATTTGGAATGTATAAATATTTTAAAAAAGCGTTTACAATTGTTGGGTGGAATCAATACTTGAAAAGTGGCTGAATCTATCAGCCTTAATCAATAAGTAATTAGAGTTGGAGTGTTGCCCTGCTCCTAGTTGCAAATAATTTGTTGTATCTTGAACATGCTTCAAGGAACAACAGACGCAGAGGTGTTACGTTATTAAATAGAGCGGGTTAGGTCACATACACCCTGGGGATGCAAAATGCTCACAAGTGAGTCTGATCACACATTTGTTTCTGGTCAAAAGAGCAAACCGAAAGCCTGTTAAATACCCTTTAAAAGCGTATTGACCATCTGGTAGAAGAATCTGGATTAGTTGTGGAGATTGCACTGACACATTTGGTGAAATGCTGCCTGGTCTGTCTGAAGATTTCTGCTCATGTTGGACGTTAATAGGGCTGACATTCCTCTCTGGCGATTTTTTTTTTCCCCCCAAGAGGCATTGACAGGCAAAGGACAGGATAACATAAATGCAAACGAGCTCGTAAGTTAACAGACAAAGTCATGAATTAATGATTAAAAGCTATAAATTGATCACCTGTCCTCATTAAAGGGGATTTTCAAATGCCTGCTGCTACCTGCACATGAAAATACAGAGCTCATCCTTTTGCCGTGCAACTGGCTGACCAGGCGTGTATAGGGGAGACTTCAGAAAGCCTTTTGGATTAAATTGAAAAGTTTTCAACAAAAAAGAACACGTCCCGTTGATTCTTAACATCTTATGACCAGGATAACCGAGAGTCATGCCTTTAAATGTTTTTTTTTCTTCCGGCACATGAGGTGCAAGTGACTTTTTGAAAAATGTTTACATTTGTCTCGGGTTAACTGAGGTAGCGCATTGTGATAAAAGGAGCGCCCAGCCATCCCTCCTCCCCCCCCCCAAAAAAAAACAATGACAAGGCCTTTGCAAAATCTCATTCATCGTCTCAAAACATTGCCATTTAGACAATGGATTTTAGCTCCCTGAGAAAGATGTTTGCATTTTGTGAAGGTCAGGAGGGACAGGAAATGAAAGGTCTGAAGGAGTGTGTGTATGTTTTATTGACATTTTAAAGGCGCCGGGACTGTTGTTTTATAATCTCTGGATGAAAGTTAAGAACATGACAGTTGTAAAAGAATGTTAATAGTGGATCATAGTCACTGGCCACGCCATTACAATACAATATAATACAGTTTTATTTAGATAGCGCTTTTCACAACAGCTGGAGCTGTAACAACGTGCTTTCCATATGCCGTCATATAAATTAGCAGGTAATAAGAACACAAATTAAAACTCATAAAGGCATTTACAAGAGATACCAGATTAATAACAGAAGAGCGACAGTCTCATGTTGAGTCGAGATCTTAAGAATAAAAATGTGTCTTCAAACGGGTTTCAAAAATGGACAGAGAGGGGGCTTGCCTAACATTTAATGGGATCTCATTCCATAGGGAAGGACCGGCAACAGAAAAGGCATGATTCCGCCTGAGGCTCCGCCTAGTCAGATAAAAATGCACCCCAGAATAATAATTAACAAGCAGCTTCTATTCAAACATTGAACAAGTCACTGTAAATTATGCAGTCTAATATTTACTGGTGCTATCTGCTAAAAATAAAAATTAAAAAACATAGACTTGCACCTTACCTTCCAGATCCCAAACAGTCTTGTCTGCATTATCTCATGGCCCATCTCAAGAAGATAAGCAAAGATGATGTGTTTCCTGCCGCTGGTGCAAAAAAGTTCCAAACAGCAGCGATATAGTGCTCATGTTCTCTTCAAGCCAGAAGTTATAATATAGCCGGAAATGAGCATTGGAAAAACTCAAACTATAATGACCTTTTTTTTTTTTCTTTTTTTTTTTTTTAAAAGCATCACTATACCATAAGTGTCTTGGAAATTGTTAATTCCATGACAGTTCATTTATATTGAACTTTGAATGGTTCTGTTTCCTTCTGGGGTTTCTTGTCTTCGGCTCGGTGTGTCCTGAGGTGAGTCTCACTTACTGTATGCACCATCTTTTAATTGGCCTGGAAAGTTCACCCTGCATGTCTTGCCTCGGAAGGAGAAGTCTAATTGAATTTGCCACTACATAGTATACTGTATGCATATGCATAGTGCAGGTTTTGTTGGGCAGTGAACAACATGACTCCCTTTTTTATTGTTTGGAAAAGCTTTGTGGGCCTGTCACCAATTTGTTCAGTCTTACGCTTAATGTAGTTAATCTCATTAGCTTGTATAATGCAGTGATGGCTCTGTAAGTAGCGAGAGTCGTTTGCAGGCTCGCTCTCGTAGTTTCAAAAAGATTCACTGCCCAAGTACAGTTCAGTTGTATTTAACTTGTAAGTTTAATACGTTTGCGAGCTGTTTGTTTTTAAACATTCATTTAGGTCCAATTTTCATTTAACTTTTGTGAGAATGCATTTTAATTGAATTGTTATTTATGTTCAGTTTTCTATTTTCCTATAGGCCTAACTAAGCGCAGTGGTAACGTAATTGGCTGTTGCCGACGAGGGATAGACTGGGCCCACGTGGGTCCACCTGAAATATGGACGGGAACTTGGTGAGGGACTGATGATGCCCACATGAAATATGTGTGTATTCCATCTATATTTCCCATGCGACAAAAAGCATTGAAACTTCCAGAGAAATTAGGCTTTGATAACATTGCAAATATTTAGAAGACACGATCTAAGCGTACATTGGAGCAGTGGTTGACATGGACCAGTTCATGGTAGTAGAGTTGTTTCGTGAACTGGCGATAACCATTCATCTATGAGGTGGGGGTATTTTCCTGATCTGAAACCATTCCGCTGATGAATGGGTCTCCAACCAGGTGGCTCAGATAAATTGTTGAGTCGATTGTAAATTGTTGTTTTTGTTTTTTGAAGGGGTAGACTATACTTCCCAATTGGGAATAAATGTCAGCAGTCAGCACACCTGTCCCTCCTTGGTGATTAGTTTTCCAACCGGGAATTTACGTCTGACGTTGCTCACCCTCACCCCATCGTCAAAGAATGGTTGCCTGGATGGGCAATAACTGTACAACCATGAACGTTCCCTGGCGGAAAAAAGGTTGTGGACAAGATTCAAGGTTATTGGAGTTACACAAAGTGTCATTTAGAACAGGACATATGTTTAAGAGGGGAGTCGATAAGCGATTTGGGATTTTTTTACGTGTGAAGAAATACACAAATTGATTTGTGAGCTAATCAGGCTTACATGCTAAATATGCCCAAACAATCTTATGTGTGTGTTTGTGTGCATCATGAGTATGTTTTACAAATAATCTGTGGATCTTCAGGCAACTGATAGCTGGTTAATCAACTGTTTTACTTTTGCTCAAAGGCTTCATGAGCACCTGCAGCATGTTATTAACTCAGTCACCTATCAGCTGAGTAAAAAAAATGGATCTTTGACGTATTTATCCGTCAATGGCAGTGAGTGAGTTAAATTGTGTGTGTGTGTGCCGGTGGGCGTGTGTGTGTGCATGCGTGTGTGAGTGTGTGTTCATGTATTATTATATAGGAGAGCGGAGACTCCTCACAAGTTCAGTGGCTATTTCATCCCGCTTTTGAGGTATTTCTTTCACTATATGTTGAAATCAAATTTAATCAGAGAAAATCATAGAGAAAATACTTTAAAATTTAGGACCGTAAATGCTGGTCAAGTCATTAGTGCAATCAGCTAGTAGCTTACCAATACTTCCTTTTGCTCACCTTCAGTCATCACAATTTCTTAATGTGCCTGCACACAAATTCATGCAGCCACTTTTGACATGTAAATCATGAACAGATGATAGCAAGAAAATGCACACAATACATAAAAAGACAACAGCTGGCTATTGCTTAAATGGAAGAATCTACTTAGGAGGTTTAATGAGCGCTTTAACTCACTAAATGCAAAGTGAGTGCCTTGTTACATGCACACACATCTGAATATGGACAACGCATTCATCTTTATTAGAGTTGTTGTTAGGAAATGAATCCTCAGGGTGTTATTGGCAATATAAATCCCACTGTTGTTCACAGTCAATTTCAAATAAGGAGATACAGCCCTGTGCTTAATTGTCACTAAATGTCTGCCTTCCACTTTTCAGGGATTGTTTAAAAAATATTTTTCGGGGATATGAGGACCTACGCAGTAATGCTGGATCGGATTGTTCCCTTATAAATTCAAGCAGATGATAGACTTGTGTATTTGAGTCAAATACTTTTTCTTCTTTGGTTTTTTTGTCATTTGTGAATTTGGAATTGGAAAAAGAAACCACATCAGGCCAAGTAATTTTAAGTCTGGTCTCTCATGGAAGGGGAATCATCCGTCTCAACTGAGGAGCGCTGAATTGAGTGTATCGCTCCCAGTTTGCCCATGGAGGTTTTGGGATCTAATTTCATTCCATTGAAATGTGAATTAATGACCAGGCAAAGCCCATCCTCTGGCAAGGAGCTACAGTGAACCTTCAGCACAGTTTGAATGCACAATACATGGCTGTGTGATCTCCCTTGTTAATCTTCTGCTCAACAGGCTGCTTTATTATCTTCAAACATGTTTTTCATATGACCGTGTCATTTCTTTGTTTGTACAGCGCTGCCACAATTTCCCCCTTCGGATTTGAGGACTTTGTGCTCAAATTAAGAAGCTCATTGTTGTGCCGGCTTTGACTTCATCATTAGCTCCGTTGTTGTTGTTGTTCATCCCTGCAGCAAAAATGAATGTGATAGGCAAATCTAATTTACTGCAACGTGTCGCCTATATCCTTGCTTGCCGATGATGAATGAATACTTATAAAGCTCAAATCTCCCCTCAGCTGGAATTGATAGGTAGCAAGGTAAACCATTTCCATGGGGCTTACAATTTCATTAAAGCATCGCATTGTTATATGTTTCATATTAAAATTTGCATAATTTAGAGATGAATGACATGTTCGCCTCCTGTTTTTGACCTGCAATCATCAATCAGCTGCTCAATGTAAACAGAACAGAAACTGGGCTCAAACAACAGTCGACTCTCGTTTCTGAACTTTTACCCGAATTTTAACATGAGTCCACCAGCCTTTGACGGCTTCGGCTTTGTGTTTTTTTTGTAAGCATATCATTACTTTGCCTGCGGCTTACGCTGTAGTTGCTTTATGTCTCCCCACATAAGACCTGAAACACAGTAGTATCTTGTATAGTCACTTTTGGGACGCTATTTATATTGTTTTACAGAGAGCCACAACATCGCTCTTCATCCCTCAACTGAACGAGGACTTGAAGTTGGGGAATCTGCTATGCCTTAGCCTTTTCTCTGTCTGCTGTGTGCTTTAAGATGCATATCCTCACTTTTCGATTGAGCTGCATGTGGGCGCTTGTTTGTTTTCTCCCACACCTGCAATGTTTGCAACAATTCCACCTGGTTGGCCACTCAGACACCAAAAATGGAGGCTTTGAAAAAAAAACCATATCACTGTCAAAGAATCACTGATTTGCTATTGTTACACTTCAATGATTTTGGAGGAGTAATGCGCTTTAAAAAATGTGTGTGAGCTGCCACAGTGGAATGTTTTTTTTTTGTTTGTTTGTTTTTTTTAACCGAAGCTTTTCTGTGTTTGGCTCACTTCCCCACTTGACCCTGAGGCCTGTGAATTGTAATGCCAAATTAATTAATTACAAAATAAATTAAATCTGCACCATAACATAATGTTGTGTGCTTTAACCCACTGGTCCCCAGCCACGGGGTAACTTGCCGGTAACGATCCACGGGCCACTTTGGACCGGGCCGTGGCAAGCCGCACAGATGAAAGAAAAAATTTTTGCAGTACTTTTGGTTTATTTGTTATTTGTCTAGGTCACATTGCGCTAATAATGGACCCATAAGTTGGCAAATAAGTCCGACCACGTACAAAGCCCACTTTATACAATATGGGGCAAGAATCCACTCCTGATCACAATCCACAGAAGTTAGGGGCTTGTATAAACCGGTCCGCGGCAGAAAAGAGGATGGTAACCACTGTTTTAATCCATGTTTTCTATGTAAAAAAAAAAAACGAAAAAATCGCAACCAAAACAAACTGCATGAGAATATTTTGCAACAGAAATGCTGCGTTTTGCCAAACAATAATTTCAAATCTTGGGAAATATCATTTTAATAAATATCAATAATTATAGTATTATTAAAAAAAATCTAACTTAAGTGCATTTGTTGTATAAAAAAATGGGCAATTATATTGTTTGGATTGTTACTTTTTTTTTTTTTATTGGACCTTGTCGTTGGTGTTTTTATTTTTGATCTCATCAACTTCTATTGTTGAATTTGTGTCTGTCCTTTGAGTCCCTTTGTTTAATTTTTGGTTGCACTTTTGTGTTGTTGACCGTGCCATTACGCTTGCGCACCTGCCACGATGTGTCCCACTTATGATTCTTTGTTTTTCAGTTGTTAGCTTCTGCTTTTCATTCATACTTGCTCGGTTTAGCCTGTTCAGTTAGCGCCTTGTAGCTCGGCTTGATTTGTCAATTTCATGCTTGATTTGTTTTAAGAAAGGCTTTGGAGTAAAGAGATGAATATTAGCAAAGAAAAAAAAAACTGATAATTGGCCTTCTGTAAATCAGAAATATGTGACAGGCACAAATCTAATTCTCTCTTAACCCAATAGGAATTGCCATTCCTAATTCACCTTCCACACTCGTCCTTCCTCTTTTTTTTTTGTTTTGCTTTGAAGGCCATAAGAAGATAATGTGCCAGGTAGAGGCAAGCGAGAAATGAGGAATTGTTAATACGTCTTATATCTTCCAGGGCTGGAGACCCATGCTTGGGTAATTTAATTAGCAGTGGGGGTGAGGAGAATATAGAAATACAGCAACTGTGTGGCACCGGAGCCTCTCTGAATCTATTTTAGACCATGAGTCTTGTTCTGGGTGAAACAGAAACTGGAAGTGACTTGGTGAGAGGTGCCTTGGACTTAAAATCATTCAGGATCGAAGAGTAAATTGAGCTCATTGTAGAATATTTATCTGAGATTTGACTGAACTCTTTTAGTCCCTTTTAGTCAGTGTGAAATTGACCTTGAAGAAAATGTGATTTGCATTTTGTATGTGCTAAGGTGATTAATATGTAAGCAAGAAGCATAAAGCTACTACTCGACACATTATTGATTTTGCTGTCATGTTCTGTCCACAAATTAGTGCAACAATCAATCGGTATCTTCCAAGTGAGTTTAATTCTTCGTTCCAAGTTTGATAGACGATCGAGGACCGAGGTGACCAACCTTTTTGAAACTAAAAACATCTTGGGCGCTAATTAATGCAAAGGCATGCAAGTTTCTTACACAGAGAAGAAGAACACATTTTTAGCTTTTAATCTTAGCAAGTATTCATATTTTCTAATGATGACTTCTCCAATATCGTTAGGAAATTACAATGTCCTATCACTGGTGCGCAATTTTTAGAACAGCGCCCACAGGCTACTCATGTGGTCCTAGGGCTACTTTGTGCACACTCGTATCATGTCGACGAGCCTGGATTTAGGATTTTACTGCATGCAAATAATAATAATAATAATAATTTGCCCTTTATTAGTCCCACAATGGGGAAATTCGAGATTCGAACCCAGGCCTCCTGGGGAGACTGGGTCCTGAACGCGGCGCCTTAGACCACTCGGCCATAGTTATTTACTAATTACAATGTGATTGTCAAAGAGTATGTAGAACTGTACTCAAAATGGATATTCAGGTTCATTTGTGCATTCTGGCTTTATTTTAGCTTGAGGAAGAAAGTAGGAAAGAAGGCATGGGGGGAAAATATTTAATTCTCCATCACAGTTGGGGCCTCCCCAAGTTAATTAGTCTTTACATGTTACATAACGCCATTTAAATAATTCAATATGGCTATGAAAGGAAAAACTGCAGTGGGTGGTAATCTGTCATTACTCACATCGACAGAAAACACTGTGCTGCTTGTTTGATTCTATTGAGGTTGATATTCTGACTGTATTTTTTTAACACTCAAATGATTTCTTCTTCTGTATTGAAGAAAAAGATGAAAGTGTGTTTATGGTCACGCTCTTCTGCATGCCTCTGAACAGCAGTGCTTAACTCTTAGAATGAAGTTTGACATCTCACAGCACCAGCCTTCGCAGTGCTTATTGCTCGGACACTGTAAATCACGGCAAAATTTCAGCAATTATTTGTACTCTTTATTTTCTGCTTATCCTTTGAAAACAATGCTATTATAATGCCATGTTATTATGGATCTTTTTTGGCCATCAGAACTATCTTACAAAAATATATCTTGGATCCTTCATGATGATGATAAGAAATAATGATGAAAATGAGACATCAGTGACGTACTCCAGATAAGCTTGGCAATTCACAGTCAGCTTCTCATATCTCCTTGTGCTTGATTGTGAGGGCAGAATCACCTTTTATAATCATCACACCTGCTCAATCCTGCTTCTCTATCTTTGGGCCTCCAATTTTAGGGTAAACATGCAGCGAGCGAGTCACTGATGGTGAAGTGGTACATTTGCCAGACTTCGGTTCGGGCACTGTGGGTTTCGCCCCACTCAGTGACAGAATAAATGTGAGTGGGAATAGTTGTCTGGTCAATAAAAAATGTGGCCTGTCACTGGCTAGCAACCACTCCAGGGTGTTCTCCAACTTTGGCTACCAGTCAGCTCAGATAAGTCAGCTTGCCCGCAAGCTTGAAAAAAATAAGAAGTCGAACTAAGTGCTGGATTGATGCACGAAAGATCTTTCAATTTTAATTCCAGGCTGTGCATGTCATAAGCTGTTGAAACGGATTTGAATGTGCATGAACATGAGGGTTCAGGCCAACGCAGAAAGAGACGAGAAGATTTTAATTTGCAAGGGTATTGTCTGCCCTTATTGAGTTGCCTGTAATGACCGTCTCAAGGATCGTCTCTTCTTGTTTACGATGGTGGTGGGAAGATTGGCAGATGATGCATGGATTACGATGTCTTCGGATGACATTGTTGTCATCTTCAGTGAGTTGAGAACAGGTGGGAAAAATTAGAATGAGGGAGGTATGCACTGGAGATAGAGAATGAAGTGACAGTGTATATCCACGTGATTGAAAGGGACGCTAGTGGAATGGTAACATTTCAAGAAGTAAAAGTTGCGAAGTTGCTTGAGCTCACGTACTTGGGATCAACTGAGCCACTGAGTGGTCTAACCCCATTTTTATCATTTTGCAGGAAAGCAATTTCAAGTTTTGTGGCTACAATAAAAAGTGGCTGAGTTATATCTTGGTGATTTATATGACAATGACTTCTTCATCTGGATATCGGTGACAAGGATGCAAAAGCTCGACCCAAAAGCACAATTCACGGGTTTCAAAAAATAACAGCAGATTTGTTGTAAAATCAACAGGGATCTTTAAAGCGCAAACAAAAATCAATGTAATGCTCAGTGGAGACATAATAGTTGACGAGTTAAAAAAAAAAAAAATCTGATTTCAATTCTGATGCCAACATTCCATTCGCATGTAGCATTACAGCTAGGAAGCAAACTGGGAATTTAACATGATGACTTTTTTTTTTTTTTTTTTTTTTAATCAGATATTATGGGTTTTGGGCTAAGCCAAATGGAGAAGAAGAGTTGAGAGTTTACAAAACCTGATCCAATAATAGACCTATGATAAATGGCTCCATAAGATTTTTTTGCTTGTTATTATTTTCTTCCTCCTTCTCCTCTCGGCTTTTTAAACAATGTGTCCGAGCTCATGTAGTTTGAACTATTGTTATCCTTTTTGTTCAAACCAGCATCTCCCTGCTGTGGAGGAAGAATAAAAAGGATCAAATCCACAAGTTACATATTAATAAAAGAGCTATTATGCCAATGTGTTTTTTTTGTCAGGGATTTGTTTGCATTTGCGCCTGCCAACACCTGAGTCCAATTACCTAGACAACCACCACTTCCTGTTTGGCTGTTATACACGCACATTGTGAAGCTAAAATCCCTGCAGCTAGGTAGAGCGTGACAATGCTGAACAATCTTGTCATTGAAACGCAATTGTTTTGTTTTTTTTCTCTTTTGGAGAATCAGTTTGTGTCAACTGTCTGGTTTTCCCAAAAGATTAACAACTACAATATTTAAAAGGAATCCTGACTCTTATGTATGTAATGAGTAGCAGTAGTAATATGGTAGTTCAATTTAAAGAACAATATTCAAAATGCAAATGTGAGTGAAAGCAGTGCTATCCCAATAAAGTCTCATTCCCGCTTCTTCACTTTCATCTCTTATTATATAAAATCAGAGTGGCCACGGCTTCCAGCTTCACCTCAATTGATTGGTCAAGGGTATTTCTCAAGCCAGCCTACTCATCTTAAAAACCATCAGCTTTTCATGTTCTCTTGCGACTCTGCCACTCATTTAACATTTTTTAATCTTGTACTTCTGGTATCGCCTTTTTCTTTTCCTCCGTATTTGTCATCCCAACATCTACCACACCTACTTTTTAGCCACTCTCACACCCTGTTGCTCCAAGACAAATGAATATGTAAGCTTACTACTCAAACCTAGAGATTAAATTTGCCTCGGTTTCTTTTTACCGTGCTACAAATCCTTGAGCAATGGTAGAGAACTATTGCTCTTTGTTGAGGTTTAACCACAACGATATTAGGGAAATATTGTTTTTTCCGTCTTTGTTTTACAATTGCAATTTTTACGAACAACCAAATCCATTCCTTTAATTTTTGTCAGTAATATTGTTTTCATTCTGTCTTGTTTTCTCTTCCTGACTCCCGCTTTTAGAATAGGATGGACATTTGATCTTGAATTTGCACGGTGTACAATGGAAATGCAATTGCATTTGATTGCCTATTGACCTCTGCATCACCTGCAACTGTAAAAGGGCTCTTCTTGGCCTGCACTTTGCTGTCTTTTGCTTCTAGGAATGTTGAGACAATGGTTGGTGTCTGTAAGGTTTAGGCATTTAAAATGTTTGAGGAGAAATTGTGGTTGGCAAGCCATGAATTTTGAACCATATTCAGATGCAGCATCAACGGAATTAAAGGTAACCTCCAGTCTTTTGTTACTTCATTTTGGTCACAAACTAAATGACACATTTGTGTTTTAGACCCGTTGGCTAATTTCTCTTAACAAATACTGGTGATTCTCATTTTCCTCCTTTTAATACAAGGAAAGGTGCACACATCTCATATGAATTCTAGCCTTACCTGGCCAGTGGAGTATTTACAAATTCCCGTTGTGTTTATCTGGGAACCCTTCAGGGAAATGAACCAAACTGTGGGTTCATCTCTCTGGGTATTGTCCCAGAAGATTTGCCAATTGATATTAAAGCTGTGAGCAAGAGCTGTATCCCTTGTCATTAGGAGTTGGATCATTACAATTTGATTTCATCTTGTCAGTATGTTTCTATGTGCCTTGAGCGAGTGATTGACACGCATGACTGAGAACCCTGGTATTCGGAAGCATATGCTTTATATGCTAATTTCACAGATTTAAATTCCAAGACATAACAGACAAAGCATGAAACAATATATTTTCAAATGCTATCCCAACAGCAGCCACATACATACTACTCACACAGATATATAGGCTACGCAATGGCCAGTGGCCACATAGGATTCATTTGTACAATCCAATAGAATACAAGTACAGACAAATCTGGCTTTACAGAGATAATAATGTGGGCCACTGAACACAACAAGCACAATAATAAACATTGTTCAATGAATCCCTCTCGGACAGTGTACATCAAAAATGAACATTGCCACCTTTATAAATGTATGACCTTCGATAGACCTCTTTTATCGGCTCTGCTAGCCCTGCAAAAGTGCACATTCAATACAGTCTTTCAAACGAAGAATTGCAAACTAGTATCAACAATTTAGTCGTGTGCTGTCAGTTTGCAGTTCTTTTTAGTGAAGCCGGATTGATATCAGTTGTCATCAGAAGTGGGTAGTCAGCCAGGCAAATTTTCTTAAGCAACTTTTGAGTTGAATTGTACTTGTCATTTGGATAACAACAATTGCAGTAACCAAAATTTCCTTCAGTTAAAAATAAAACGGGAAAAGGGATTTCTGTTAGAAAACACCTGGCGTCCTATTTTAGCAGAGTGGTGCCCGTGCACTTAGCGTAAAAATGGGCGTAACTTCATTTTGGTGCCGGCGCATGTCTAGTCTAGCGTGTTTGGGGCCGAGTTGCGCCTTTCTTGGCATTGCCACGCACGATGTTGCCTCGCCCCCAACTCATCCGACAATTTGGTAACAGAAGTTAGTGTGCGCAAAATGGAGGGATGTTCATTTTCGCAATAGTCTAGTTCAGTGTGTTTGTGAATTTGGTCGACGCACTACACCTCAATGGGAGTTCTTGCCACGCCTCCATAAATCCGAAAAGTTCTCAACAATCCTCAATCAAAAATCAAAACGATGCAGTAATGTTTGTACCCTTTAAGTTTTATTATTTGTCAGTAAAGTTGGGTCGCATCCATGTAATATTGCTTTTCATATCCGCAACCTTTCAGGCTAACAAATTTATGAAGCTTTTGACATCTATAGGACCACAACAGCTGGAAGTAGGTGATTTCTAACCTTGCAGCCACAACTCATTTTCACATCTTTGTTCAGGAGAGAGAGAAAGGAAAATCAGGCCAGTCACTTCATTCTCGCTGGACCTTTTTCAATTTGCGGATGGATTTTCGAGTCAGTAACTGGATGAGGTTGGGATGATTTACACGCACACACACGCACACATAGTGAGGCTTGTTTAGGTTGAAAGGCAAACAAATGTTAGGGAGATGATGAAAATGGGAAAAAATAAATTGTCTTGGGTGATAAAAAAAAAAAGATGTGTTTTAGCCGATGCTTATCAAATATGCACCGACTATATCTGAAAAGTAGTTGAACCACACTTAACATTGAGATGTTAAAGTGAGCTATTTCGTATTCCCCCCACTGCAAAACCGAAATGATGCTGTCGCAAAACCTTGATGGATGAATGAAATAATCAAATTGACTCCATGGTAGAGTTGATGTGTTTTGGAGAGATTGGCATGGAATATGTGTGAGTGACGATGGATAGACCTGGACTCCCTGTAGTCTTGAGTGAATAACATTATTTAAACGTCTAAATTTGTTCGTTGTCCGATCATTTTTAGAAGAAATAAAATGAGCTTTTTTATTTTGATTTTGCAAATATCCTGAAAGGGAAACGCATTGTATATTTTAATAAGCACTGTACTAACCAACCCATAAACAGACTTTTGAAGTGTAAAATCTAATGAGAGGCATCATTAATACAGAGAACAGTACATTATACGATGCAGAAAGGTGACAGTCTGGCTGATGCGACAATGTCAGATAGGTATTACACGTTAACAGCGAATGTGGATTTCTACTCGAAAGAGAAAGACATGCTTTGTTTGAGCAAGTTGAATTTGTTGCCCTTGTGATCTTATTTACATCCCATTAGCTGCTGTCAAGCTTATGATCTTTAATATTTCAAAATGTAAAATGTAATGTATAATCACAAGGAGTGAGTTACTGTGTGAAATATAAGTTTCACACATTAAGGATTTGTCAAGAAAGAGTTACTCTACATATATTCAGGAAAATATATTTGTTTTACTAGGTATAGTCAGGTATTGCTGCAAAATCTGTATCAGTTTCCAATATATACATTTTTGGCGGTGTGTGTGGCTCATTCATGTCACATATTGACATAATAAATTCCATATATTTTTTAATATATATATTTAGGCCAGGGATGGGCAACTGAAAGGATGAGGAGGCTACCATTTTTAATCAGCCCTACTGGGGGGCAGTTAAATGACCACCTACTTCTTAACCAGATGAGTGACAAAAATGCCATTTTAAAAAATAAGAAAAAATGTGTGCATAGGTATGTTTTTTATTAAACCAATTTACAGAATAGAATATGTTTATATCTGATACGCAAGATTCAAGTGGACATCAGTAGGGCTGTGAATATCAATTTGGGTGACGATTGGTCACCGTTTTCAAATGCTAGGTGACGAACAAACGTGACGAAGAAAGGCAGGAGACAATATTTCAATGCCTTCTTCCTTCAAAGACAAAGTAAGTGTAATTTGTGAAAAAAATATTTCTCTTCTCATAAACAAGAGGTGTCATAAAAAGTTGCTGAATCTAGTCAAAGTTTTTCAGGGGGTGAATTTTAGTGGTGACAGCATCAATGTTCAGCGCATTCAATGGTCCCTTTAATAGTGTTGAAGAAAAGCACGTTTTTGGAGGACACATAATTAGTAACTCCTCATGCACTTTAAATGAACTGTCATCGGTTTTTGTGAAAAAAAAATTCGGTTAGCGTACTTTTGAGATCAGTTTGTCGTAGCAACTTGGGCTACGTTCACACTGCAGGGCGTGATGCGTAATTCAGATTTTTTTGTTAAATCCCATCATTTTATGTAGTCGTTCACGTTACATAAACAAATGTGAATTCTAATATGAACGCAACACAACAGTGATGTGACACGCATGAGCATAAAACTAGACGGCTAAATTTGTGCATAAATTTGGTGAACATCTAATCTGCTATTTCGCCCTGGTTTTTTGCCAGACTCTATCTTTCTTCTCTGGTGGGGAAATAAAATATTGGGGTTGGATGTGTTCTTGTGTGGTATCTGCCATCTAGTGGTGAACACTCATTACAGCTTAAATCTTCCCTGCTACAGTAAGCCTTTTTATCTAAAAATTAAACGAGGACCACTCCGGCCCTTGGGCAGCCAGTTGCCCATCTCTGATTTAAGCCTATCGTTAAAGATCGACCCGAGGGAATCTCTAAAAACAGTCCTCTGTTGAGAACTTAAATGTTTTTGCTCTATATCTTCATCCATTGCTCAAGTTGTTTGGCTGAGAGCACAGCTCGACAACCAGAGATGCTGTTTATGCTCCTTTCATGGCCCACTGAGGAGGGTAATTAATGGTTGGGCTTTACTCTACTGATTTACACAGCGCGAAGGAATGAGGCGACAGTGGCATCATAGGCTTCACTTCAAAAACGCCATGAGGTAGATTCTTGCCGCAGTACCCCATACCTCAGAAGGAAATGCATCAGAAAATACGAGTGTAATTTGTTCCCTGAACAAGCCGTAACTTCAAAAACTTCACAAAACACAAAATTATCTTTACCTACTGAAATGAACGGTAATGCCATTAATCTGTCGTAACAACGCCCCCCCCCCAAAAAAAAAATAGCACTCAATAGACCCTTACCATTGATGTCACTTTACCCACAATACTTAGTTTAAGGTATTTTTGTTTAAAGGCACGCATGCAAAAGGAAAACACAAAGACAAGTCTTATTATTGGCAGAAGTCATCGGTTTACTTTTGTCTAATTTTGTGAAAAAAGTTCCTATGGACACCAGTCCATTACATCAACACATTGGAATCAGTCATTCAAATTAAATATGTAGAAAAACTGAAGTAGGTAGGAGGGAAAGATTAGTATCAATTTAAAAAAAAAAATCATCCATCAATAATTAAGTGGTCACATTGAAGATTTGATAGTAATTGTGCTCGCCGTCTTTCACGCAACCTTTTTTTTTTTTTTCTTAATTTTTTCCCCCTGGTTTAGAATCACTATCAGTATCGCAAAATACGATAGAAGTTCACAACTGACAGTAAGCTGCAGTGAAATTGGCCATTTTTTCACAAAGGATGAAGATAATAGGCCTGTGCGTATTGTTATATTGAATGTCTACACGGGTTGCTTCATTGCTTGCATTTAAATATAAATTTCTTAAGTCCCAAGGAATTTCAAATTGAATTTGTCTGCTCGCTGGGGTTCTCTGATATGTCAGGAATAAATCATGAAACATTCATTCACTTATAACCGTAGAGACTAGATAAATAGTTACGACTAATTTCTAACAAAAAATAATCACATGCTTGCTTTTGTCTTTGTTTTTTTTTTTTTTTTGGTCTGTCGATATTGATAAGGATCTGAACAATAATTTAATGTTGTACATCTCATTTCTGTTAAACAGATTCTCCATCCTGTCTTATCAGCCATCACAAAAACATAAAACGCATATTTGGTGTTTACCAAATAATTTAGGACAATTGTGGTACAAATCATTGGGTAATGGTCTTTAGAATGATTCCAGTCATGAATGACCTGCTACTTCTCTGAAAGAATGGAAGAATTGATTGACCATTCCAAGCTAGTCGGCCCAAGAATCATTTGTTTACTGTTGATCGGGCCAACATTCAAGGCATCCACCAAATGGAGTGATTCATGGGAAAACTGTAATTACATTAGTTGGCCCTGATCACCAGGCTTGGCTAGTTGAAATGTTCGAGAGACCAATTGGAATGCACCTCCAAGTGTTTTGGGGGAAAAATGGAAGGCCACACAGGATGACACAGCCACCTGTCTTTCCATTCTATCGACTTCAACTGGCCAATCAGTGTCATGTGGCAGAGGATGCATGCCACCAAAAGCAAATCACTCTCACCCTCCGTCAACCTGACCATAATTTTACTGGTCACTTGAGCAATGATGCAGTATGTCCTCACTATGGGCAGAAGTCCCCCTGCGAGTACAGCAGATGTCAATGCTGACGTATCAATCTTGTCATATTACATTTACGTACTCAGTTAACCATATGTTTCATTTATTTATTTTTATTTTTTTTTGCATCAGCAGAGAGATTATACAAACAGAAAGTCAATGCATGCATATTTTATATTCAGTGGCAGAACACGACAGGCTGTCGAATATATTAAGAATTTTATTATACCAACTGAGTTTAATACACGACACTTGATTTGTGTTATTAATGTGGGCACCACGTATATTTATATAAAACACTTACAGGAGTTATTATATTTGGAAAGAAATAAACATTTGTCTTTCGCGTTAAATAATCAATATTGGGTATCCTCTTTAATGTTATGCTTGGAAATATCTTATACATTGCTCTTCTAAAATGAACAGTAAACCATCCACCTCTTACGCCCATAAAACAACAAAGAAAGTAGCGTTTGTTTCAATTGAAGCCTTAGAGGAAACAAAATGTAATTGGGAAGTCAAATATCACCTTATGTATATTCGATTAATATATAAAGTGCCTATTTATAGGCAAAAATGTATCCCCGTGTCCTTCCCTCCACCCTATTGATTGTTTTCAAACATTGTACATTCACTGCAAGGACACATTGAGAATGCAGCTCCAGCATTAATATATTAAATGTGTATCTACCCAAAAATGTAGAATCCTCTTACACTAACATTAGGTATAAATCCCCAAAATGTACATGTTAAAAAAAAAAAAAACAATGATGGAAACAGAAGAACACGCCTACCTTCCAAAACATCAGTGAGCTGACTGCTACAAAGTACCGATGCAGGTCGGACATTGTCGACACAATGACAATTCCAAGCCTAATAACAATATCAATCACTTAATGACGCTCTAATGTATCGTAGACTTACGTCCCTGCCGCCCTCACATAAAGAGATTACACAATTTACATTAGGGCCAATTAGGAGAGCGCCCCACCAGAAGTCTCCGATACATTTACGCTCGCCTTGTTTTTCCTTCTCAATACATTAACCCATGTGCTTCTATCTGTACGGTATAACGACAACCTGCATATGTCCAGTATGTTTTCCTCTCTCAGAAAAAAGGGCATTTTGATCGAGTGAAATCATGATTGCATGTCATTATACCATGATGAGGAAGTGTAGCTGTCACAAATCACAATCATTAGAATGTATTTTCCTATAAAGACTGCGGCATGCTGGACATACCCATCCATCTTTTCTATTTACCTCTATAGTTTACCCGATCATTAAGATGACAGGTGTGCTGGAGCTTTTCCCAAATGACTTTTGGCAAGTGGCGGTGTCCACCCTGGACTGCGTACAAGTTTTAATCACTACACCAGCAGTGGTATGCAGGGTCTCTGGTGGTACACACACGCACACAAAAATCAATATTCAGTTGTATTTATCTTTTCTGATCAATACATTGGCATTTAATCTTTAAAAACGTTTTTTTTTAAAACATTTATTTAGGTGCCATTTGTATTTAACTTTTTTGTGGAATAGATTTTCATTGAATCATTACACCTTGCTCCAACATTTGCAAATTATGTTTTTCCCTGATTTTTTTCAATAGTCTACACAAATGGCACTCAATATAATTTTAAAGTCCTCAAATGTTGGTGACTAAATCTAATGTTTTTGCAAAAATGCTCTGTTCCAAATTATTATGCACAGCAATGTTTCAAGCAATTCTTACATCAATAGACCTTGTGAGTTTTTGGACAACTTCAGCTTGAATTTCTTTCCAGGATGCCAGAATAGCTTCCCAGAGCAGCGGTTTGGATGCGGACAGTATTCCAACCTCACAACTCCTGCCTTCATAGACATTTTGCTTCAGGATGCTTCAAAGGTTCTCAATACGGTTGATCGTCAAGGGTGGATGGGGGCCACAAACAAGTTTCTCTCATTTTATGCCCATAGCATCCCGTGATGCAGAGGAATTTCTTCCGGCACAAGATGGTGCATTGTCATGCATAAATATAACTGTTTCGCAAAGTTCTGTTCTTAATTTTGAACCATTGAAGAAAATACTGTGTCAGTCAGAAGCTCCGCATATTTTTCTGAATTTATTATCACACCTTCAGGGACATGGTGGCCATTCATTAACCATACACTATTCCACCCATTTTGAGCATCCTCAGATGCACGACAACACTCATCAGTGAACAATTGCCGCAAGGAATACCTCTGCATCTTCGGCTGCAGTTGCAGGCATAAAAGCCGAGAAACAGATGGTTGACTTGGACAAAAAAACAAACAGCAACTGCACTTGACAAGTAGCGCTAATCAACAAGGAATGAAGCAAAGCAGGGAACTCAATACAAACAATTTGACGAGACAATGAGAAACACCCGTACAAGGCACAAAGAGCTGGAGGGAGCTGATTGGTAAACTCAAGCAACTGTGACAAGCACAGGTTGACCCAATGACCAATTTCAGATGTTCAGGTCGCGCGTTGCCTTATGGGTAAGGACATTTCTTTGGCTCTCTTTTTTCATCTTGATTCTCACACATGCGCAGAGGAGAAGTGGCTTATAACCTAAAAAGACACCAGAAAAATTTTAAACAAAATTCTGGATCAAAACCAAAATCAGCAGACACAGATCTCGACAGGGAGGTTTGTTTAAAAATATTCAAATGATTTTCAAGACTTTCATCCATCCATTATCTGAACCTCTGATCTTCATAAGGGTTGGGGGCGTGTTGAAGCCTATCCCAGCTGTCTTTGGGCATTAGGCGAGGTACACCATGAACTGGTTGCCAACCAATCGCAGGGCACACAAAGACGAACAATCATTCGCTCTTAAATTTAATTTATTGATTTCTATTCAAGCATATTGTTCATGTTCAGCCTGCATAATGATAACTAATGATACAGTGGATTGCAATAAAATTAGAAAATAGGGAAAAACACTCTGCATTGGTTTTTAAATGAAAATATGCCAGGCTACTACACAACTGTATTTTAATCTTGATCACGATGATTCTTAGAAAAAAAAATGTCGGTGGAGCTTGGTGTAAAACACTGCCGCAGTCTGAAAATTGTTGTACAAATCCTCCTAAATTCTTGTCGGTGGAGTATTAACAAGGCTGCGCAATGCAGGTTACACACTCAGTTAACCTCCAAATTGCCTTTGTCACGTTAGTCAATGTTAGAGGCCATTAGGACATGAGATTGACTTTAGCAATTTGCAAGATTTAAGCATCCATACTTTAAGATTACTCTGTTTGTCATTAAGCCGCCAATGGCATTTAGGAGCTGCCTTTGTCTTTCTGCATGCTGAGTGTGAAACTATGCTGATTTCTCCTTCACCTTGAGCATTCAATGTATCATATTGTCACAGAATTTAACAACAATCTAGGTCAGTCACCAGATATTTTCAAAAGAGAGAGAAGCAGTCACTCAGTTTGCTCTTCCACTATGGTTCAGCAAATAATGCGCTAGCACTCTGTATGTGGTTGATTATTTTGAGAGATCTAATGAGTATGGATTTTTTTGCACTGCCTCTTTCATGTGGAGGCAATTGTTTTGTTGTGTGTTTGTCGAGCAAAGGGAGATCGGAAATATATCAAATATGATTATTTGCTCTCATCAGAAGTCACAGCCTTAGTGGCCTATTCGAGGAAACTATCCAGCAGTTCAACCAACAAAATGTAATGTTTACACTGCTTCAGGGCTTCATCACTGCAGGACTGTGCCACATCTTTTTATCGACATGCAGAGGCAAGATCTCTCAATGTGGACAGCTGGATAAGTGTTTATTCAGTGGGTCATTTAGTCACACTAACTGAGGCCCAGCTTGTCTAAGCCACAAACACACACTTTGTGCAAGTGAGGGTATATATGTGAATGTGTCAGTGACATCATGGCTGCAGTTTCACGGTTGGTGGGGCACTGACAGAATCTAATTTACAAGCCAATGAGCCAAACAGAGTGACGTATTTGGCATTATAATCTCAGTTTGCTTGGTTTGAAAAGAGCGGGCTATTTTCTGACCAAATGTTTGAAGCAGATCTTTAAACACCTTCATTAATTAAATCTTGCTTCAATATTTTGCTCTGTTTTAAAATGTTTTAAGTCAGAACATCTTCCAAGTTTGTCTGACAATTGAAGCAACATTTTAGAATGAATAAACTCCAGACTGCTCCTCAAAACACAATAATGGTCATGGCATTTTTTGTGTTTCTTTAGGGGGGGAAATTATCTTTAAAAAGCTCATACTAGGCTGCTTATTCGAGACTTTACATAAAGTTTGTGATAGTTTGCCAAAACGGAATAAGGTAAACCGCTATAATCCAGGGTGTGTTTCGTCACTGCGTCACTTTGGGTTTAATGCAAAGAGTTTATGATATTCAAACAGGGATAACACAAATGCAATGTTGATAATGACATCATAGACATTATTAAATTAAAAAAAAATCACAGAACTGAGGTCTGGAATTGAAAATTGCATTGAATCGCTCTTTGTTTAAATTTTACTCTCCCTCCACCTGAGCGTAATCAATTAATGACCGCAGATGTCACTTTTGATGATGTCTTCCATTTTAGAAAGGGCTGGCGCCTCGAGCGCGCGCTCTAGCTGTAGCGCGCGTGCACATTAACGTTAAGAGAGCTGGACTCCAGGTTACCGCGCATCTTGGATGAAACTTGTCGGGATGAAACTTTAACAAACGCTGCGCATTGTGCGCAATGACCGTCACATGAGCGACGATTTTTTTGTCTTTTTCGGAGGGGGGGAAATAAAGTATTTCCATGTCAACAACTCTGCCAATGTCTGACGACGGGGAGGAAAGCGATGGTGGTGAAAAAGAGCGTCACTCCGAGTCTCCTTCTCCGCCTTTGTGTCTCCCCCGAGGATCACCTTCCTGTCGGCGGCCCCTGGATCTCTTCTCTTCGACCTCTCCGCTCTTGGAAGACACCGATCCGCCTTACCTGGCTTCACCGGACTGTCTACACTCGTCCCCGGAGAAGCGAGACCCCGAGGACTTCGCTCACCTCACGCCGACAAAGTTCCGCAACCGCACCGGGGACTCTGCGCTCCAGTACGCGCACCTCGACGTGGTGTGCGAGCACTATGACGATTCGCTGCCCCCATGGAAAGGACACAGCCCCGGGAACGACGGGAACCTTCAGCACCGCGGACAGAGATCTCAACGAGTCCCGGAGCCCCCGGACTGCGGGAACCATCACGCCAATGAGCACATGAACACCGAGCTGAACTCCGACTCCCGGCAATCGTGAGTTTTTGTGATTCACTTTTATTTGTTGTTTTGATTTTAGAATTACAATATCCAACAAAAGATTACTGTTGTACACTTATTAGTGAACAAGTCGTTACTTAGTGGACAATTCGTTGGCACGACGTGAGCTCATTCCAGAATTGGATGGACATTGAGCAACCATTGTTATTAAAGGGATAATTTAATAATATTTGTGTTAACATTTGAAGAACATTTGATCAATTATGATATATAATTTCATTCATTCAGCTCAACCACCAACGGAACACTTTTTATGAAATATTTTATTTGTCATCACACCATTTCTGTGTTTTGCACAACCCTAATTCACAGGAACCTGAAAAACATATGCTGTACAACAAATATTTTCAGCTAAATAAAAAAAAGAGAAAGTTACTTTTTATTCAAATTCTAATTTTCACTTTTAGTAGTACAGTGGACCCTGCATATTCACGGTTTTGCCTTTGCAAATTCATAATTCACCAAAACACCATCTAAAGTATATTTGTGAGCAGTTGAAATGCTATGATCCTCTTCCAATAATGTGTGGTATACTTATGGTTTAAGTTATTAAATTAAGCAATAACAATCACTTTAGGGGATCATTAATGATTTGCGGCTTTTCGTTTTTTGCGAACGGGCTTGGTCCCTATCACCAGCAAATTGTGATGAGTCCATTGTAATCTATTTACATTAATAACTGAACCAATCAATACTAGTTGGACTTTTTGCTCAAGAGTATACAGCGAGCTGCATGTGTTAGGTGCTATGCTAACTGATGCCAAACAAAATTAGCTATAAAATAATAAATAAATAAAAGCATGGGGTTTTAACAAGAAGTGATCTATCTATCGTCTCATATAGCGAGGGGAGCAGAACAGAAACAACCGAGTGCTGTTTTACACCATTATTGCACCACCAACTCCATTGATCAACATTTTTTGATACTGTAATAATACCTCGCTGAAAAATCTTATTAGCTACGCAAAATGTACAACACAAATCAATCATGACTGACAACAACAACAACAAACTTGACTTCCCCCAGCGTGTCAGTAAAAAATGTAGATTGTTAAAGGTGTACGTTATGCTTCGGCCTGAAATTGCATGTTTTATTTCTGTATAAATGCTATCGCAACAATTTAATAAACTCTTCCATGAGGAGCTTTAAGAGGTAGAAGTAAAGCAATAAAGATCTCCACTGCTCCATTGAGGGTTCTGTACACCAGTAATTTCATCAATGGAGTGGCGCTTCTTGAATCAAAAGTACTCATCCAACCTGCTGTACGGCTTGACCCTTTTTGAACAGGATGAGTCTCTGTTAAGTGCACCTCTTTGCTGCTTTTTATTTGCTGGGTTATGTCTTTCAAATATTTTGTTCATTCCATGAGCTTTCCTCCTCTTTCCTAGTATGACCACGTGATGCGATACATTTACGTTTTGTGCAGAATACACGTGAAGAAGTGCAGTCTGCATGGGTTCAATTGAATTTCTGTCTTTACCTTTTACTTTTTATCCACTCAAGCCTTTAAGTCATCCGCGTATTTACCCACCCAACCTCTTGATTGATTCCATAGCATGAATGTTCAAACAGCACATCAACAGAAATTGTGTCTCCTACTATATTCTGAAACCCCTGCCTGCTCTGTGGAAATCAACTCTAAACTGAGGGCAGCGTATCCATGATCCGCAGGAAGCGTCCACCAGCTGAGACAAATGGGAAATGAATGGTGACTCTTTAATGGTGTTCATGCTGCCCAGGCGACTCAGGGAGGACAATCAGATATTGAGAGTGGCAGATCACACTGCTGGCTCTTTGATCTTCCCGTTTTCTGCAGCTTTGATACAACAGGGTTCAGTTTGAAAAGGAGCTGGGGTCGCTCAAAATGAGTAGGCTGTGTGATGAACATGTCTGTTTCTCATTACGGGTGAAACATGATGAGCAACATTGCTTTGATCCTTAAAATGAGGCGTTTCTGTATGCAAGTGTGCTGGGCACCTCTGTCGACAGTCTATCCTCAAAAATATGATTTCAAACCTGATTGCACCTCTATCTTTTTTTAAGTTGAATGCAAATTGGCTCTTCTTTTCAGTTGTTTTAATAAAGTGGAAATTACTTGATTGTCATCTGGTGTATAGTAAAGCAGAAGGAAAATCCATATTTTCAAAACCATGCATCCTTTTCATGTTAAAACAATTTGATTGAAATGGCCTCACATTTTTCCTTTGTTAATTGGAACCAAGCGTAACTAGAATGATTCTAAGCACTAAATTGCAGATTTTTATTCATACCTTCCGCCGCTTTACATTTCAGTTTTATTGCTGTTCTACTTACAGTGGGTATAAAAAGTCGACACAATCCTTGTTCAACTGTCAGGTTTTTCATAATTATTTTCACACCATTAGTGTAAGATATTATATGTACAACTCAATTGAAAAATTAAAATCCCTTCCGGGGTGGAAGTCAAAGTGAACTGAAATGATATGGTTATACACACCTGGTCATGACTGGGATGTGGCGGTGTTCAGAATTAACCAATCACATTCAAACGAGCAAAATTGAGTCAGCACACACCTGCCACCCTTTAATGTGTCTCTGTTTAACCCCAAATAAAGTTGGGATGTTCTAGTAGCCTTTTTCGGACTCTTTTTTTTTTTTTTTTTTACTTGTTTATTTCTTTTTTAATTTTTAGCAGAAGCAAAATGTTTTTTGTGTAAATATTGGTAGCTACTTTTCAGAATTCCTTTCACCTTGTCTATGGCACCAGTTCCAAGCTTTCAGAATTAAGGCCAAACGCTTCAACCATAACAAAACCAAGCACACACATATTGGTAATATGAACAGTTTACAATAACAATCATGTTTGCAGAAAACATTTCGGCTTCTAATAGAAAGCAAAAAAAAAAAGGCCTGGAAAAGCTTTCAATAACAGGTGAACTCCCGTTAGATCTGATTGATTAACTATGAACACATCTAAAAGTTAATCTGTACACTTCTGCAATTAAATTACTGCAGTTGTTCATTTAAACTTGTCTTTCAAAAACATAAAAAACAAATTGAGTTGTACAGGTTGTAAGGTACGTGTAGACTTTTTTTAATCCCTTGTATTTATTAGTTATTCACTGGGAAAATCATACAAGGATGACCACATGGTCAAATAAATTGTGTGGCTCATGGTCCAATCCTCCACAGAGTTTTGTCGAAATCTGTGTTTTGTTTAATGTTATTCAGTTTACCACTGAGGCAGGACGGAACCTCACACCATTGCTGAAATTCTCAGTAATGTATTCGTTTCAACCAAAATTGCATGCATACATAAGAACGCATTTCTTGGAGGTTGTACTCATGAAAATTTGAACAAGTCATCATCGGCTTTGTGTGGCTATTTTAGTATTTCTCTTGAGATAGCACCTGGAACCAAACCAGCAGGAAGTGGCCAGCCTGCAGTGTGTAAAATCAATCTAACACTGTCCATGACATGGAGGCAGAAGGAACATGTCGTCGTTAAAAGGACTCATGAAACGCCTCGCTTTGCAAATCCAACCTCATTCGGAAGATAGGATGCCTGCTCTAACCAGTTCCACTGTCTGACATGCTGAGGTAGAACATCACATTTTCCAAAAGGTGCTGGGGCAATCTTAGTTTTCATTAAGACCTAACTGAAACATTCAAATAATACTGTAAAATAATTCCAAGGTTTAGGAGAGCTTGTTTACCTGCCAGTTGATTAGAAGCGCCTAAGGAAAAGCAAAACTGTGGCCGAGTTTTTACTTTCTGGGCTTGGATTTGAGACCTCTGTGCGTTTTTACTCTTAATCATCGGCTAAGATGTACGTACTGATGATGATTCATAATGTTTCCAAGTGGAACTAAATGAAGATAAAAGCATCCTCCCTTGAGGAGTATAATCATCAATAGTTCAATCTCTAGCAAACAAACAAACACAGACTTTCAATTCACTGTCAGTATTCCAGAGGGATGAATTATAATGTCATGGAACATTGATAGTGCTGAAAACTTGTGAGATCTCGAGGATGTTATTTACAATATATCACTCGGGTTGCTTGAAACTGCTGATCCCACTGTGGTGAGAAGGCACAATTTCTGTCAACACCATATTTTTAATGTAATTTGCAACACACACACACACACACAAAACTGTCAAAACCATCTGAGTGACTCTTTGTGATTCAAATTTGATTTGATTCACAAACAGTCAAATAGATGAGGAAAGAGAAATGAAAGGATGGAAAGGATGCGAACAATTGGGGATGGGAAAGAGACAAGGGCAATTCTTTCCATTCTTATTCTCTTGTCTGCAGCTGTATGTTGAGTGTCACTGCAGAATACAATAATTGTGGTAATGTGGGAAGTAAGTCAAAGTGCTCTCCCAGATGTGTAACGAAGAACCAAACTCTCAAACGTACACTTATACAATAAGCTCATCATCGTCGCACTACCACATTGTTTGAAAATCCCCAAAGAACCAAAAACTACAACATGTTCCTCCTCTTGTTGCAGTTTACGTTCATTCATGAAAATTAGAGAGCAATTTTTCATTCTGACTTTGATCACCTTTACCTCCTTTAAGAAAAGCAGAAAACGAGCAGATGAACGAACGCAAGTGACCATTATAGAAATCTGCTAGAAAATATGCATTAAACTAACCTTACAATGTGATTAATAGGATAACAAGCTTGCCTCGTTTGTACCTTGCACATACTACACTGTGTCCATCGTTCCCAATTCCTTTCTATCATACTATGGAGTTCATTACCTACTTGTAGCGGGTGACTGCCCCCGCTTTTTGCACAGTTATTTCAAAGCAGGAATGGCATGGCACGTTTGTACCACGATGCTTTGAACATTTTTCATTTTTTTCCCCGTGTATACTCGCTGCGGTCACATTCTTGTGTCGATTTGGAAGTTGGTCCAAATATCATCTTGAAAAATGAAAGTCTCAAGACTGGACTCCTATTCTTTATAAGCCTCCTGTGTAACATCAAAAACGTTGTCTCTATCTAGGTCAAAGTGTTTGGCCACAGCAGACAAAGAGTGATTTTCCCTCACGAAAAGGACTTTTCGGTGCGCATAAAAGGCCCACTTTGAATGGCAAACCTGAACATAAACCGAGTTTAACCTGTTCTATACAACTGAAAATAGTGTGTGTGGGGGGGGGGGGGGGTTTATTTATTTTTATTCAATAAAAACATCTCCCAGTGCTGTATATTTTAATGTCAATGTCTCAGTGACAGTGACTGAAATGATCGCTTTGTATGAGTACGAAGTATAAAAGTGCTTGAAATGCCAGAGATACTGCGACTGACTGCATGGCGACCAATTCAAGGTGTAGTCCACCTTTTGTCCAAAAGGCGGTTCCGATGGGCTTCAGCTCAGCCGTGACCCTGAACAGGGTGAGCAGCATTGAAAATGGATGCATGCCAGAGACAATTAAGCCGATAGCTTCATCGCTCCCTCATAGCCATTGACCTGAAATGACCTTTTGATCAACTATGACCCTGTTTGTGGCTCATCAGGCCCATGCATGGTGAATGCTTTCTTGGGTGTTAAACACTGTTAATTAAATTTGACCAATCCCTGCCAATAAAGTACATTAATTTAGGAGTTGGTAATTACTGGATACCCTTTTAAAGCTTCAAGTGTGGTGCATTTAATGATACTGGCTTTTCGTCTTGCTTCCTTGCTTTATTACCTTGCTATTTTTAGCCGCATTGCCTAAATTGTTCTTCATCATGTCATCTCAGGGTGGAGGCTATGCATCGGCGGCACACCACGCTGAGGGAGAAGGGGCGTCGCCAGGCAGTCCGCGGCCCAGCCTACATGTTCAATGAGCGTGGTTCGGCTCTCACAGCAGAAGAGGAGCGTTTTTTAGATGCGGCCGAGTATGGGAATATTCCTGTCGTGCGTAAAATGCTGGAAGACTCCAAAACCCTCAACTTTAATTGCGTGGACTACATGGGGCAGAATGCATTGCAGCTGGCAGTAGGAAATGAGCACCTCGAGGTAACTGAACTGCTCCTGAAGAAGGACGGCTTGGCTCGGATCGGAGACGGCCTCCTTCTGGCGATTTCCAAGGGTTACGTTCGCATCGTTGAAGCCATCCTCGGCCACAATGCCTTTGGGGGTGGACTCCGCCTGGCTTTGAGCCCCCTTGAACAGGAGATGCGTGATGACGATTTCTACGCTTACGATGAGGACGGAACACGTTTCTCGCATGATGTCACGCCCATCATCCTGGCTGCACACTGCCAGGAGTACGAGATAGTCCATATTCTCTTGACCAAAGGGGCTCGCATCGAGAGGCCTCATGACTACTTCTGCAAGTGCTTAGAGTGTGTGGAAAATCAGAAAAAAGACTCCTTCAGTCATTCACGCTCAAGGATGAATGCATACAAGGGCCTGGCCAGTGCGGCTTACCTGTCACTCAGCAGCGAAGATCCGGTGTTGACCGCTTTGGAGCTCAGCAACGAGTTGGCCAGACTGGCCAACATCGAGACAGAGTTCAAGGTAAGTTACAGCCACTTCATTGTTTGTCTGCGTATCCATATTAATTTATATTCAATATAATATCACATTATATCACCGTGACCTTAACTTTGCTACCTAGCTTGTGTTAAAGCGTTTCCTCTCTGTGGTCAGTCATTTACTGTTGTTTCTATCATTCTTTAACCGCCCTTTGTTTGCTTTTTTTACACAATAAAATTAAATTTCAGTGTGACTTGTTTTAGCAGATGTTGGGGGGATATAATTTGTCCATGTTGTGTAATTGCATTCTCTCAAGCAGCGTTATGCAATTTGCGGCCTGCGGCCCAGAGTCCGAGTGGCTCCTCGATGAATTCCCCAACACAAATGCTTTTTTCAATAATATATTTCCAAATTTTTGGGGGAGGGAAAATTGTAAACATGTTTTGTTTATTGCAGTGGACCCGCAGTTTGGCTTATCTAAAGGTAGATAAAGGTTTTCTGAAGAACTCCCTCCCTTCCCCCGCTCAGCCCCTTTTTCCCAATGCATGTTCACTACTCGCGGACTCAAATGTATTCTTTGCATGTTTAAATGGCATTTTTGTAATACATCTAGTTTCAAAGTGTTTGGATCCCCCTCTATGTGTCCCAGTATCACTGATGTAATATTGTGCCCCCTTGCATCATTTAAGTTGCCCGTCCCTGCTCTTAAGTCTGGTGACTTTCTGTTCCATTATGACTTTGTGCACAGTGCACGATTCAAGGCCCACAAAGGAATTCCCAGATGAGTGAAAGCCATCAAAGCAGTAAAGACGAGGCCGACTCCATCTGTTTTTCCATTTTCACCTCCAGTGGATCTAATGGCCAGTACGTTTGTTCACATTGTGAAGTTCCACTTGATTACACTTTACATTGTATTTACAGTCTAAATCATCACATCAGATAACAATGATCTGATAGCAATTTAAATTTTGCCAATGAATCGTCTCATCTCTTATGTGCCCATGTGTGTTTTTTCCTCCTTTAATTTGTCCGTCACCTCATTCATCCACTCTTCCGTCTGCCCAATCTTGTTTGTCATCCAGCCTCTCCACTCACTGTGCTCCCTGTCTCCAGACAAGTTAATGAGAAGGGCGCACCTGAGGGAACACAGTTGTGTTGGCACTCATCTGTCTCATTACCATTTCATTATCACCAACCTGTATTCTATTGCTCACACTTTTTCTCCAAATCTTTTCTCAGTCATCAGCTCGCTGTTACAATATCCAAAATGTGGACTCAGTGTGTGATAAGTGGCTCATTGCTATGTATCTGAAGGGCGGGCAGGGCGGCACTGAAGTTTGGGAGTTGAACAGCTCTGTGCACAAAGGTTGCTCTCCGCCTCCGAGACTTGCCCATCAACATTGTGATGGAAACCAGTCAAATGATGAAAGCAGGGTGTGCGTGGGCTCCTGCGTGCTGTCCTCACTCAAACGTGTGTGTTCTGACTGAGAAAACAAACAAACAACCTTTAGAAAATGTTGCGTCTGACACTTCATTACATCACTCAGAAATAGCGTCCTTTTCTGACTTTTGACATGGTTGTTATTAATCATATGATTCAGACTCGTTCTCATTGTCAACATGTTGATTAAATGCATGGAGTTATGATGTTTTATGTGACATTTGCCCATGCAAAACGGACGGTTTAATCCTATGTGCACAATGACAAGCGAAAAGAACACACACATACACAAGCTGTCACAGCACAGGGGGATGAAGAGCAGTTATGAAAACAAGTATCAGGACTTCCCTGGCAGCCGAATATTTATCTCCAAACAACACGCTTTTCACGACAGCACATCAATTTCTCATAAGAGCCCATGGACACAAGCGGTCTCTCAACCTCTCAATCATTTGGAGAGTCAGTATGAGGGGCAAATGAAGGAGAAGTTATTCAGCTCAAAGAGCCGGTAAAGTGAATTTGGTGATTTGTTTTTAAATGCATTATGTATGTTTAAAACCAACTGCTGAAATATTGTACAAAGACTGACAACTATGTATATATGGAGATATAGTGTCAAAATGTTTTTCAACAAGGGCTGGGTAATATACTGGAAAAGAATAGTACTGTATATCACGTTATTAATATTTCACATCAGTTGATTGATAATCATTGAACGTTTTCTATTTATATATTCAAAATTAGGACTTGGTGAATAGAGGCTGATTTGAGGTAATTTTGTTTTAAAACATAATGTTAACCCTTTAATGAGAGGCCAACACAACTATAGAAAAGTCAAGTGAACAAACTAGTCAATCTAATGATGTTTAAGTCATTTAAGTAAACCTCTGCTGTTAGCATCTCTCCTGTGGCACCGCCATGCAGGGATGTTTTTTTTTTGTTTGTTTGTTTTTTTTATGTGCTTGGGGGCAGACAATTTTTATGAATAAGGCCGGAGTGTCTAGGCCGGAACGGTACTGAGATTGCAGCCAGAAGGCAGGCGACAAAAAAAGGGTCAAATGCCCAGCACTGATTGTTGCAAAATATGTGAAACGTATTTTGTAAACATAAAAACCAGAATAAAGTTGAGTTTGTCAAAACAGCTGCAACATGAAACAAAAATGTTGCCAAGACCACTCACTCTTATACTGTATACTATAGAGAAATATAGCATGGCCTTTGAATAAATAACTATCTAAACATTCCAAACATGAATAACAACTATTTTTTTCTTACGCTGTCACACGTTTTTTTTTTTCTTTTGTTTCAGTACACCGAATTTTTTTTACCTTCTGAGACACTATGACAATACATGAAATCACTAGTGTGTGTATTGGGACATACTCATATAGATTTTTACCACGAGCTTTGCTATTTCACTCTCAGGTCCATTTAAAATTATATATGGTTAGAGAGTTTTTGTAAAAACACATTGTGTATTGTACTGCATTGCTATGGCTTGGCATGGCGCGGTGGTTGGCTGCGTCCTGCTCGCTTAAAACGCTGGAATGTATTCTCATTGGGTGTGTTATGTGCATTTATTGCAATGTGTTTTTTTTTTTTTATTACATGTATTTTATGTTGATATTGATCATGTGTCTGTTGCCATAGAATTATCATGGCCGTAGATCCGGATGGTGATGGTGTACCTGTGTCCTGGCTGCTTAGTTCAATATGGCTAAGGTGACACAAATTGAAAAAGAGGAGTGGAAGGAAATAGAACAGAACAGAAATGGACTGTCTTTATACTAGTCTAGATTCGCAATAGAATACCGGAACCATTCCCTGACCATGTTGGAGGTTGGCCAGCATGCCAAAACTGATTCTGTCCAACTTGAGGGGTTTCTCTGTGACATGATGCAGAAGAATGAATGTGCGATGAGTAGTGTTAACCTTTTTAGAAAAAGAACAGAAAGGATCCTTTTTTCACCCATCTTCACACATCTTGCATTATTTCACTTTATTTTTGAGTCACTCAACTGGAACCGATTTCCCTCGACTTCACACACTTGGCTCCATTTTCATTCTCACAACATCATTCCAACGGCTTTATCTCAACCCCCACTCCCCTCAGCACCAACCACAGACCCTGAGTCGTGAGTGTAATGTCATACGTACGTGCAATAACCTGATGTGGTTCTCACAGTGCAAGCATCATTGGTATTCTTTTGCAGACACTTGGTTTACCCTGAGGTATTTCTTTTCTTGCTCACTTGTAACAAATCATGATTGCTATAGATTTAAGGAATCATGTGATGCGTTTCTTTGAGTCTTCAAAGACCAAGCATATACTGGCCCTTATTTTAGACTGCGAAGCAGCGTTGTGCTCTTGAATACGGTTCAGGTCATTATACAAACATGATATACAGCACAAGGCCTTTCTTTGCTTGTAGGCGAGTGTGGACTTTTTCAGGTGTTATGTTGATTTGAATATGTAATGAAGTGTTCTGTATTGAAAACGTACAATTTTTTTCAATTTGTTGTTACTATGTAATTTTCAAGTGTGTGTTCATCTCTTATTATGATTTACCCTAATACATTATTTGTTTTGATTGCTATTACATTTTATATTATTACAAACAATGCTATGAAAACATTCAGGTTGTTTACTTTTAGAATGTCAAGCCAGACTGTATTTCATAAGGGATAGTGAATGAATCAAATTGCAGTATAACCCCAGCTAACATTTACATTCAGATTAGACAGAGAAGCTCGATGGACATTTAAACGATGCTGTTCAAGGTGAGGCAATCTGTTTAATTTGTTTGATGGCAGTGCCGCTCATAACAAGGCTGATTAGAATCAAAAAGTCAATACTTCTAAACCAATTTTTGTGTAACTTTGTGATAAAGTGTAACATAAAACATGCAGTAAATACTCAATATTAAATTGTGCTTTAGAGGCGCTGAGTGGATCCATGATTGGTTAGCGTTTAACACTGAAAAAACAGATGCAAAAAAGACGGCGGTCATCGCGGCCATTTAGAAGGCACAAGGATGGTTAGAACATATCAACCTTGTTGTCTGACCCTTTACTGTCTTCTGCCCACGCTTCAGAATGACTACCGTAAGCTGTCCATGCAGTGTAAAGACTTTGTAGTGGGAGTTTTGGACCTCTGTCGGGACACCGAAGAAGTGGAGGCCATTGTGAACGGCGATGTGGACTTGTGCCCGCCGAGCCCGTACAACCGACCTTGCCTCAGCCGTGTCAAGCTGGCTATCAAGTATGAAGTGAAGAAGGTAAACTGCTTGAATACTATTCCAAAACTGTAAAGATTTCAGACAACCATTGGTATTTTGTTTAAGATGGATTATTCAACTATAAAACAAGTGTACAAGTGCCAACTTGTAATATCAAATGGAACAGGAAATGTAGTCCTCAATATATCACACGTCTGCCCCCCCCTGTTAGTTTATGACAAAATCCCGTGAGATTTATGAATGAGAGCTTTATTAAAAATGAAGCCTTCATGAAAATAATACTGGTCCGTTGGAGAGATATTACTTTAATTACAGACTGAGGGATGTTCATTAATATTTCACTCTTGTCATAAGTTAGGAAACCAAAATATTGGAAACACTTTTCTAAAACCTCTTTTACATAGCCTGTCAAATCAAGCATTTTCCCACAGATGTTCCTAGTTGACGCTCCAGACAGAATTTAGTCTGCTAGCTGCCTGGGGTCTCTGGACTTGAGGGCTAATTCCCTGTTTTCACTTTATTGCAGGAATAAGTCGTGCCTTCTTAACGATTTGTAGACGTTTTCTCAACTGATCAACCTTCTTTATATTTTTCTTTTATGTGCAATTTGCACACACACACACGCCCAATCACACGCATTGCTCAATAACGTGTAAAAATAACACCCATACGTGTGGACTGACTAATAGAGTACATTTCTGAAAAAATATGAAATTAACCAAAGTGTGACTTAAGAGGTTTTGGCTGGACACCAGCAATGTTTGTATCAACACAATTTGTGTCAAAATTGCTGGAGAATTCAATGAGTTATAATGAACTTGGAACGACACACACCCAAGGTGGCAGCTATGTGCGCGTCAATCAGTCAAGGCTTGATCAAACCAGGGCTGTAGTAGTCGAGACCACATTTGTTTTCTCGTATAGAGTCGGACTCCTTGGCATTTGACTTCGACTTCTCTCGGAGGCAGAGCCATTGTGCTCGTAAAATATTTTTATGGATTTGACTTAGTCCATCTATGTTTTTATTCCTGAAAATGAACGTCCTTCTTCAAAAGACTCTTGAAATTGACCTCCAGTAGTTTTTTGTTGACCACAAAGAAATCTCCCAAACATGTTAAAAGATGTATTATGGTCCAATGACACAAAGGTTACTTTTATTGCCATCATTCGCAAAGGTACATTTGCTTCAAACACAAAAGTGCTCATCACCAAAAGAACACCATATCAACAGTAAAGCATGCTGGTGGTTTTCTTCATCTGGATAATCAGGCCTGAATTAAGGTGGAATTCTGAATCATTTATTTATTTATTTTTTTGCTTTTGGTGTGTATGGGCAAGTTTGTGAGTTTGCCTGTATGACTCAGTGTAATTCTGAGTGCATTGTTAGCCAGAAATGATTTTCAAGGCATTTCTTTTGGTGATAAATGCTAGAGGTCAGTGGGCAGCTGAGTGACCTTTAGATGACCTTTTAGACTGCTGCCACGTTTATTTCAGACCTCCTTTTGGTCACGGCATGTTGGGAAGCGGCTCAAAGTCCCTCCCTTTTTTTATTTCTGCAGGACAGTTTTATCATGTACAAGGTCTCAGGAGTTTGTATTACAGAGGCAAAACTGGACTCTGTGCCAGACAAACTGTCACAATTCCCATTTCCTTTGCCAAATCTCCTCTCTGTTTGTCTCTTGTTTATATGTGCACGTTTGTGTCACATGCATATATCGGCCAGACTGTTTATGCTGGCCTTAATTCTCTGCAAGCAAGCATAACCAATACTCTGGAGATAATTGCACAGGAGACAAACACAGAGGGAGGAGGCTGATTGCCATGGAAACCAGGTGGTGCATGATTGTGTGTGATGCGTGTTGCTGGATTCGGAATGGGAATTGTTTTGGTTCAATGCGTATAAATCAATCTGCTGAATGGGCAGTGGATTGTGTGTCTGTATCTTTTCGTGTATCGGCAGATCTAAATTAGTGCAGATTCACGCGCTGTGAAAATGACAAGGCAAACTAATAGATGAAGGACTGGAAGTTTTATTAAAGTGTTTTATTCATGTGGCATTTGATCAATATATATAAACACCCGTGAGAATATTTTTAATATTTTATTTGTAATATTTTGTATTACTACAGCTAATCTGGGCCAGAACTGTGTGCCTTAACCTGTGCGATATAAGCAAGGTTTTAAGCCACCTTTTAAAATTTATAATGAGACATACAAATTTTACTATATTATACTGGTTAACTTGTTGCAATGTAATACTATTACTAAAAGCATTTGAAAACCTAATGTCGCAATACTGTAATCACTTGATAACCACTCGGAATTAAAATGATGGCTGACTAGTGAAATGCCGGATCCACTGATCTTTTTTTTTTTCTTTTTCATCATGCCACACTCAAATGACGCTGCAACATAAAATCAATAAAACGTTTGATTACATGTCAGCAGCTGTCAACTGTTATCTCAATGTCATCTGTGGCTGGAATGGTACTCGAATACTCAACGTGGCTTTACTGGCCCCTTTCCTAGTTTGATTTTCTGTTTAAATTGTCAGATAGATTATTTTGGTGGCACCATGGTCGAGTATTTAGCATGTCCGCCTCACAGTGCAGAGGTTAGCGTTTGAATCCAGGCTCCAACCTTCTTGTATGGAGTTTGTAGTATCTCTGCGTGCTTTGGTTTCCTACCACATTACAAAAACATACAAGTTAGGTGAATTGAACACTCTAAAAAGAATGAAAGAACAAGAAAGTTATAAAGATCTTTGCTGATGCTGGAACTCTGCATAAATGCGGTTTAAACGGGAAAACATGTTTTAAATCAGGCCTATATATTTCATACCCATCTATCCATTTATTCTCCACTGCCTATCCTGGTGAAGTCACAGCGACAGCATCTTTAGTAGGGAAGCTCAGACTTCCCTCTCCGCAGCCACTTCTTCCAACTCTTCCGGAGTCTCCAGGCCAGCTGGTAGAAAGTGTTCCAGCGTGTCTTAGGTCGACCCCAGGGCCTTTTCCCGGTGAGACATGCCCGTAACACCTCACAAGGGAGGCATCCAGGAGGCATCCTAACTATATGCCATCTCATCTCGCTCATCTCAACATGGAGGAGCAGCGGCTTGACATTGATGAGCTTCTCACCCTATCTCTAAGGGAGAGCCCGGACACACTGAGGAGAAAATTCACTTCAGTCGCTTGAATTCAGGATCTTGTTCTTTCGGTCATGACCTACCGCTCTTGACTGTACGTGAGGGTAGGAATGCAGATCAATCGCTAAATTGAGAGCTTTGCCTTCCGGCTCAGCTCCTTCTTCACCACAACAGAACGATACGGATCTGCATCACAGCAGACGCCGCACCGATCCGCTTGTCGATCTCATGCTCCATCCTACCTACTTACCTACCCCTCCACTAGCGGCAGGATCTCATCCCCATTCTGAAGTGGCCACTGCACCCTTTTCTTATTCAGGACCATGGTCTCCGATTTGGAGGTGCTGATTTTCATCCCAACCGTTTCACACTCTCCTGCAAAATGCTCCAGTGAGAGTTGGAGATTGCAGCTTGAAAACGGCAACATTACCACATCATGTGCTTAAAACAAAGATGTAATACTGAGGCCACCAAACCAGACCCACTCAACATCTCAGTTAGGCCTAGGAATTCTCTACATATTCTGAACAGAATTGGTGACAAAGCTTGTTTAGAGTCCCTCAGAACAAAACCTTAACAAAAAAAAAAAACAACAGCCTTGAACTTATCCATCCTTCCAGTCTGTGCACCTCTTGTCAAACACCTATGTCACATCATCTTCCCAAAGTATTTCTCAAAGCCATGAGCAATACACCACATACATATGATACTTTCCCGCAGCTTACTAAAATTGTGTATTCGACAGAAATAAATCTGCATGCACTTATATTGTTACGCCGCATGGCTTTCTACCGCAGAATAAGGGAATAGGCTGATTTTACATTTTGTGCGTCAAAGAGCGTTTATATATTTGTTCTCAAGCTATCGCCACCACTTTAAATTGGTCAATATTCTTTAAAAATAACCAACAAAGGGAGGAGACACATGCAACTGTGAAGAACAAGCATACTTTGGTTACACTTTAGTTTTTGAAGAGCAGGTCCTTCTAATTTGCCGGAGTAAAGGACCCTGAGCAGTGGTACTTAACATCAAGTATTAAGGGCGACCGTGACAATTATCTTGTTCTTTCTTTTCCTTTTCTCTTTCTCACATTTTCTCTAACTTATTTTGCTAGACATTGTCCGTCCTTTAATTCACGTGCCACCCTCTCTCCCCAGTTTGTCGCCCATCCGAACTGCCAACAACAGCTACTGACCATCTGGTATGAGAACCTTCCTGGTCTCAGGCAGCAGTCCATTGGGGTTAAATGCTGGACCGTGCTGGGAGTCACCGTTGGTCTTCCATTCTTGGCTGTTGCTTACTGGATCATGCCATGTAGCAAGGTATGAACACTCACACATTCTAAATCTTTCCCACTATATTGTTTCCCTAAACGTCACCACATTATTGGAAATACAGCAGGACCAGTGAACAATCGCGTATGTGCACTGGTTTATTGTTTAGTCTATTCCTCTGGTCTTGCCTCATATTCCTTGCTCTTCTTGTGCATTAGGTTGATTAGAATCTAAAGTGTAATATGACATCTACTCTTGAGATGAGTGAGCTGTTATGCAAATCTCCAGATCCCCTTGATTAGTAATCTTTTAATCCTCTACATTATCATTAACGTTTTAGCACTGTCCCTCCATGTGCCTGCATCCGCACAGTAGGATTCCATAAACCCTGTCAAGGACCCCGTAAGTGCTTCAAATGTGTGTAGACAAGGTGAAAAAAGTGTATATGCTTGTATCGGAGTAAAGCTGAGACAGCATGTAGAACATTAGCTTTGGATGTAAATGCACAGCCGATACATATTTGTGAAGGTGAGATACTTACAGTGACAGTCTGAGCTATAAATGGAGGATGAAAACGTTCAGTAAATCCTGATCTTGTGTACGAGCATTACAAACATGATATTGGAACTATTTTCTTGACTTGCTCTCCTACTTTTCCGAATGTAAACTTTTTACTCTCCTTTTTTGGAAGTTGTTTGTACGTTACACACTTGTCTCCAGGGAGATTCAAACGCAAGGCGTCGCAAGGGAAAATCCATGCTTCAATACCCACATGTCACAGGCTTTATCAATTTCTAGTTAATGGTCTGGCTGGGTACCTCTGAAAGTGCTAATTGCAGCCAAGCATCCTTTATATATTTGTTTTTAAAAACACTATTTAAGGCACTGTGGGATTAGGGGGCTTTCGCAGTCCTGGACTGAGTTTTTATAGCTCATTATTATGTTCTTTTTGTTATAAATATAATTTGAAAGAATTCAAGATCGTATTTCACTGTAGCTATTGTGTTACTATTGTCGCTGGACACTCAGCAGCACATCAAGTGTATCAGGTTTGGATCGGGTGCAGAACAAGAGCGCATACAGAATATTTGTACATCCTTGGTGAGACTCATTTCACAACAACTTTTATTTTGTTGAAATATGTCTCACTTTCTGTCAACTGCATTTTTTTGGAAGACCGTTTAGCTGTAGTTACCATGAAAAAAAATAAAAAATGATGAGGGTTGCAGGTCTCACACGGTTGTCAGCCCAATCTGGAACAAGCATCTCATTTAAGCAGAGAGGTGAAATAAATCAACTTTATCATCACGGCATCTGAAGTAGGAGCATGTCCTTGTGACGGTGAGAATGTTTTGAGAAGGTTTTTGCTAAATCGGGCTTCACCTTTTTCTACTTAATGCGTGTGTATGGTTGTGTGTCTGCGTGTGCGTGCATGGCATTGAAACCAGAGGAACAAATGCTCAGGGAGTTTGTGTGAATGCTCAGATGCATGGAAAATTAGAGCCAACAGAACAGAAAACCAGAAGTCAATTGCGTTCAGTGGCAGTGTACATCTGGCAGGAGAAGTGGCCTACTGGCTTAAATGTATTAATATAGTGTAAAATATTGATAATTAGTAATGTTCATTGTCGTCACAATACAGTCCTCTTTTGAGGTCTACACAATAAGTGTTCTCAAAATTCATTTCAGTAAAGAGACCATGCAACTGATTCAGAAATAAATAAGTTTAAACGTATACTTTACATTTGTGTTTGATACTGAATCACTGAAAATTGATCTAGACGAGAAAAATAAAGTTTGCTGCTATACACAATGTGAATTTGAAAAAGTATTGATTATATAAAAAAAAAAGGAAAACAAATAATCATTCAGACAACTTGCTAAGCCAGGTGGGAGAGAAGCCGACTGGCTTCATAATGGATATTTCATTTTAGTCTGTGTACTGTATTTGCATTATTTATTAGTGAGCCTGTCACACTACCACATTTTTCTGCACAATATATTTACCCAGAAATCTGTAGTGGCAGAGTAAAAATATGATTTATTTTTTTCCCCAATGTTCTCTTTCAACCTGGAACAAGACTGGAATTACTGTTTGGGAGATCAACATTTTTTGTAGGCATTTTGTAGCACATAGCTAGTCTGCAGTTAGGTTTGCCTTAACCACCATCCAATAGGAGAACAGTATCTAGGTTCATTACCAATACGAAATAACTTAATTAGTTAAGAATAGATTGAGCCTTCTTATTTATCCGCATTACAAAATGTATTTCATTAGATAGTATAGTTGTTATTTATTTAGGCACATGTTAAATATCGCAATATGCAACACCTATATCGCATATTGCATGGTTTTCCAATATTGTGCAGCCCAACATGAAATATATTAGTTATAATGTATGGCATCTTTGAGTATCATTTCAGTATCTCCAGGACAAACCGAGTGTCTTCTTCTGGAAATTAAAATATGATCAACCCATTTTAACATGAATTACAATGTAATTGGTTAATCTCTCATACCCATCACAAAATCCAGGCATTTAAACAGGGGTGTGCAGACTTTTTCTACCCATTGTACAAGTTTACATAGACCCTCTTTGATATCACCTTCAAGTTTCTGCCTCTATTTTCTCACCATATTTGCGGTGCTGTTTGGCGGGACGCCCCTCAGGTTGGTGGCCACACCATTATTGTTTGTTCCTTTAAACTTACAGCAGCTAAAGTAACAACGGTAACTTTTGTAGCTTGAAATGATGCATTGACTTGACAAGAAATAATAGGATAGATGTCATTTTGGCACCTTCAGGCACCAATGAAGGGTTTTGTTGAGTTGTTTCAGAGGATGCTTTTTTTGGGGGGGGGGTCGTTTGGGGAGAGGAGTTTACACTGCAATGACCGTATATATTTGTTCACTTGGTATATTTTTCATCTCTCTTCTTCCAGCTGGGTCAAATCCTGCGAAGCCCCTTCATGAAATTTGTAGCTCATGCGGTCTCGTTCACCATCTTCCTCGGTCTACTGGTGGTCAACGCCTCCGACCGCTTCGAGGGGGTCAAGAACCTGCCCAATGAGACCATTACGGACCACCCGCGCCAGGTGTTCAGAGTCAAGACCACACAATTTTCCTGGACAGAGATGTTGATTATGAAGTGGGTGTTGGGTGAGTTGTGATTTATGTGATCTTCACTCTATAAAGGTACTTGGGTTGTCACAATAAATCAAAAACTGTAGACAGAAATATGCCCACAAACAAATGCACACGCATTAAATTATGTTTGAGGTAATTAAAAAATGATTGCCTTTTCAATTAGCTTTACATTGATATCAGTGGTCCATCATAATGCAAGCAGGAGAAACTGGTCAGCCTTATTACAGTCTAATTGAACCTATATTCTAAAATTTCTGCACCATGATGATAAGGCAGCGAAGCGCCTCCCCAATTGTGATATCAAGTCGAATTACACGATGAATGCACCAGTCGAGTTTTATTTCCTAAAGCTCAAATGGAAACTGGCTGAAGCAGAGTCCTAGCTCAAAGCGAGAGGGAAATACAACGTCAGCAGAGTAGCACAATGCAGTATAATGAGAACAGATAAAATGAAGGAGACTTGAAGATGATACAGTAGATAAATAAATGCATTTTTTATCAGGCCAACCATACTTGCAAACGTATTTGCACATTTGGAATTCAGATAATGGCTGTATTGTTATAGCATATTGGTTTGGAGTACTGTACTCCTATGACATTACTTTCTACTGACCCGGGTCATTATGATTCCAGCAGCTTGCTTTCAAGTCCCAGACATTGTCGCAGTGATTGCACTGATGGTTGTACTGCAAATGAGCAATTTTCTCATCGTTTTGGCTCCAAAGGCGACAGAGTTGAATTTTAATGAGTCCATGATGGGAGTTATTTTGAAATAATGAGCTTAAATTTCAACCTCTGTTTATTTTTAAGTGTGTAGTTTTGTGAATATTTGCATACTATATCTAATAGTAGGAAATAAGTGGGGATAGCAGAAACCTTCTGTGTGTTTGTGCGTTTGGCATTAAAAGGTATGATTTGGTCGGAGTGCAAGGAGATCTGGAGCGATGGGCCCAGAGAGTACATTATGCACCTGTGGAATGTTCTGGACTTCGGCATGCTTTCCATCTTTGTGGCATCCTTCACGGCACGATTCATGGCGTTCCTCAAGGCGTCCAAAGCCCAGCAGTACGTGGACATGCATGTGCCGGATGAAGACCTCAGCAACGCCTCGCTGCCTGACGAGGTGGCCTACTTTACATTCGGTGAGCTGTTGTTTCCAAGTGCTTTTCTTTGGGTGCTTAGTTAGACTTTTCGCAATTTACTGAACAAATATTAAAAGACATGGAGAATTTCATACATACATATATTCATATATATTGAAAACAGCAAACTCTTCCAGCGGACATTCGCCCAAAGTCACTGAAGCCCGAGAATCTGGAGCGCTGCACTGCCGCTCAGCATCACCTAAAGCTCGATTCAGTGTATGCGTCGGAGAGTGATAAAGCTTTAGCCGCATCGACTTCAGGATGTTGAGCATCATAATCTTCTGCTTCAAGCCTTTGAACAACCTAAAGTTGCACCGGTTAAAGCCTCATCACTCTCTGATGCATCTGAAGAATGTCAATGGAGCTCTTGTTGATGCTGAACTCCGGGACGGCCCTCTAGAGAGACTTTACTTGACTCGTTGTTGTTCCAAGATTTCTCTGGTGAGTGTAGCAGGCCTCGCCAATTCCGCGGGATAGGGACCAGCCTGATCCACAAATAACCCATTTAAATACATAAAAAAATTGATTAATTTAAAACCCCAAAACTCTTATTTTTTTCAACATCTGCTTCCCTGACATTTATGAAAAAAAAATGCATGAGCATCGCCGGTCATTCAGATGGCTGGCGGGTGGCTAAAACTTTGACTCTTGATATTTTGGAGAAGCTCCATTAGTCCGGACTCGCTGATGAATCGGACTTTGTCACTGTAGCTGGTCTGGGCGGACATTCTTTGAAAAAGTTGCTGTACTCATTTGTATATTGTACACAGACTGCTGTGCAAGAAAATAAACGCCCCCTCTTCCCGCTTTCTTTGCCTCATCACCCACAAAACAAAACACAGCGCAGAGTCCCTTTTTAGCCAGTGCATATGTACCGTGACCAGAGATAACGCCTCATAATTGCATCTAGAATTATTTAAAAAATGTAATAGTTACTGTAGAAGATGTGAACATGCAATTGGGCCGTTTTCCACAAGCACGTATGAAATGCATTCAAATCATTGTTGTGTTGGAGCAGTCACGTAGTGGAGACAACAAACTTCAGTCAAAGTCAAATATAGACTAAAGATGACATCATGATACTAACTTCCAAATTTAAAATGTCAATGTGATTTATCAGAACTTGAAATAAGGAAATATTTCTGTACTGTTTGCATCCCGTGGACATACAAATGTTGCTGTTTTTAAAAAGAACACACTGTATGTATTGTGCTCAACCAATTTTTTTCGACTACTAAGTACCATACCTGCGCTCTCTATACTGCACAGAAATCTGCTGCAAGATAGTGCAGTTTGCATCTTGGAAGAGAAGCTTCATCAGTGCTGTCATCTAGTGGCCTGACTTTGTTACAGCATATTAAACTCTACTTCTAAACTCTAATTTTAGTTTGAAGCTCTTTTTTTAAACCCTAACCCTTGTTTGAAACCCTATTTCAAAACCCCAACCCTAATTTGAAACCTTGCTTCTTAACACAACTCTAATTTTAAACCTTATTGCCAAACCCTAACTCTAGTTTTAATCCTGACCTCTGAACCCTGACCCTAGTTTGAAACCGTATACTTCTAAACCCAAATCCTACTTTGATTCCCTTCTTCTAAAGCGTAATAGGAAACCCGACTTCTAAATTGTAACTTTAGTCTGAAATTCTATTTTAAATAGAAGGCGCAGGATTTTAGGGAACTAAAGGACCCGTCGTTGATGAACAGGACATGATCAAAATGACCGGAATTTACTAATGTAACACTCTTTTGGCTACACGCACCACCTCTTCATATGTGTATGTGGCCATTGCCTCATGAATAGTGGTGGGGGGGGATGGAGGGGTGAGAGACGTTCAGTTGTAAATGTGGTCATTACCTCAGGATAGGGCTGTCGGAGTGGAGAAGAGGAATTTTCCTGTTATTCAGGTAAAAACAAGAAAATAAATATGATTTGATGACAAATAAGTGGATGGAAAAGTAGCCCGGCTTTTTTGAAACCCATCGACCCCTGTCTGTCTCAGAAAAATTTCCTCCCTTGTATAAGAAGCGCATAAGGCGTTGCTTCCTTGTTTTGTCGTCCTTGAGTGCTAAAATTGCAGGACATACAAGAAGGACATGTCACTCACTCACTCTCTCACTTAGTCATTATTTGGATATTGTAAATATGTTTGGATTTGGTTTCATCTTTGCATTGTTTTTGTTAAACACAAATAAATATTTGTGAACAAATCACATTTATTTGTGATCAGGCGACAAGATTCCTTCAGTAATGTACAAATGTACATAACGAACACGTCTGAGGCTAGGCTATTAGCTAAAAGTGCTCAGGTCCAAGTGACCTCTCTCCCAAGGAGATAATGATTTATTAGCTTCCTCACTGTCAGTAATCATCACTTCTAACTGTCCTCCATATGTGTTTTCAAGGCCACCAGAACTATTCCCACAAGTAGTCTTTCCATCTTGCTTGCTAAGGCGCACCTGCTGTTGTTTTTCTATGCTTTATTTGCTTTTTATCCAAAGCCCATTATTCTTTCTCGCTTTTGTGTCTGCTCTTAATTCTCCCAAGACTCTGTATCTCTTTATCCCCTCTCTTTGTGCTCCACAGACCTCACGTCTATCGCTTGTCAGTTCCATCCATTGCTCTGCTTCATCTCTGCAACACTGGTCTTTTCATCTTAATTCAGCTTCTTGCTTCACTTAAAAACAGATCACACAATGTTTTTATTTTGTACCTGCAAAAGTTATCAACACTTTACTTGGATCCTGCACTACTAATGGAATTGTGTCTGTTATTCAGAATAATGTGTTCTGACACTGGCAGAACTGGCTTTGTAGCAGAGGATCAAACCCTTTGTACTTGATGTAAAATAGTCTTTTGACATTGCACCATCTCATTCAAATAAAACATCTTAATCCATCTGTTGTCCGCTCCTTCTCCAGCCAGGAACAAGTGGCGCCCGTCAGACCCCCAGATCATCTCTGAGGGTCTTTACGCCATCGCGGTTGTGCTGAGCTTCTCGCGCATCGCCTACATCCTTCCAGCCAATGAGAGCTTCGGCCCTCTGCAGATCTCGCTGGGACGCACAGTCAAGGACATCTTCAAGTTCATGGTCATCTTCATCATGGTGTTTGTGGCCTTCATGATTGGGATGTTCAACTTGTACTCTTATTACCTGGGAGCCAAATACAATCCAGCCTTCACCACGTGAGTTACACTTGTTATTTTTGTCTACTTTATCAATCTGTTACACATTCTCTATTTAGCCCGTGACACCTCTTATCATTCAAATCACTACTATCTCAAATCAGTTTTCTCTGTGAAATGAATTGAAATCCCAGTAATCTGTTCCAAAACCTTTGAAATATTATTCAAAAAAGTGTTTATTAGGGAAAATAGCACTCTACAGTATTGTACTCTATAGAAGAATACAGTAATCACAAAAAATGTAAAGAATTCAATCTTCTTGTGAAGCTTGCTGCCATTAATACTCATAACTCGCAAGATGAAAAAAAAATCGTCAAAAAAACAATGTGAAATCGAGTCACTATCAAGTCGAGTCAAGTCTTCAAAATTCCCAGGACTGGTCAATTTACATCCACAGTTACAGTGTTCGGATATAAGCATTTTACAGTGTGTGCAGTAGAATTATTATGAATGATAAGGGCAGAACAAGATGGCAAGTCTAACGAGCTTCATAGTTGGTTAGAGTACTTGCTCAGTTTTGGAGAGCTTTCAATTTTAGCAGGCTTCTAGCGCCGATGTTACATATCTCAGTGAAAATGTGAGGGTTATGACAAGTGTTTTTACAACACTGATTTTGCCTCCTCAACTCAATTAAAACGAAATAGGGCACTTGATTTTATGTAAACTAATATTTACAATTTTCTTGTTAACCTGTTCTACTCAATTAATAATAATTAAATAAGCGGTGACTGGTTTTATATACACAGTATATATGTACACTGTATGTGTGTAGGTGTATGCGTGTGTGCGTGCGTGTGTGCGGGCGTGTGTATTTCTCTTTCTTTCTCTGTCTTTAACTGAAAAAAAAAGCAAAAGTAAAGTTTAGTAAGAATGTATGCTATGCATGCTTATGCAGTTTTTTTAAATAGCACAGAATTAATGCATCACTTTTATGATCCGCTATTTCAAATTGTATCTTTTTTTAGGTTTTTTCAGCAGATGAAATGGCACAATTTGGACTCAATCTGATAAGACTGTTTGTAATTTGCATAAATTACTGTGTTTGGCTCTCATAACTGTTGAGGACAAATGAGGAAAAGTTAACATGTGCATCAGTCTGATACGAGATGATTAATATTGAGTCGTTGGGTCTGATAATGTTTTCCAAATTGCTGTCAGCTATTACCACCAGTCTCCTTCGTGGCACTTAAGAGCATTTGTTTTCTGCTCATGGCAGTATCTCAAACATTTTGGACAAATATCCTAATAGAGATAAAAGGTGTATGTTTGGACCTGCAGAGCAAGGGCTCCTCTTTTCCGTGCCTGTGCTGTGCATATCGATGAGCTCCTCTGCCGAGCTGCTGCACAGGAGTGTTAGAGGTGGTAAGTTGTGCTTGGCTGCTCACTCAGAGCCAAAGATCCAGGCTATGAGATGAGCAGACAGACACCAGCCGTAATAGAGAGAGTCACCCTAAAGGAAGAGAGACAGATGGGTGGGAAGTATTCCAGTGCTGATTTTTTTTTTTCCTTTTTTTCTGTCTCTCCTTTGGGAATAAAAAGAACTCTCATTAGTCAAATACCAATCAAGTGAATTTTGTAGCAGTAACTTGATTTTTACCAGTTGAAATAAATGGAGGCTTGCAAAACCGATGTTAAAAATCCCCAAATGAGCTGCAATTTGGCCCGATTCACCTTCACCTTAGATTGCCTTCAGTGTTGTGTGAAAGGCGTCTGGAGCAAAGAAATAAATATTGAGAACGCTTTGCGGTTATTACTTCCACCACCAGGGGTCAGTCGGGCTTTTGGTCTCAGCTTGCAGCGTTGTCGTCTCAAAAATACCTTGAGCTGACCACTGCTTATAGTACACTTACAATCGATTGAAATTCAACTCAGGAATTGTTGCAACTATCATGCTCGATTAAAACACAACAAGGCACATTTTACAATTTATTATTTCCTCTGCACCACGCTTTTTGGCACCCTACAATCTAATTGGACAAAAGAGAAAATGTTTCATTATTTTTCTCTTCCTGCATTAATGTGTATGGCCCAGTGCACATAGCAAGGTGCATCAAGGCATGCTTGGAGGAGTTTGCTGTGCAAAAAGTTGAGCCTAAACCTGACACAAACACATTTGGGATATCCTAGAACAGAGTGTGAACCAAATCCTCACTCACGTCCAACATCTCATCTTGCAAATGTTGTTCTGGATGAGTGGACATGAATTCTCACGGTACTCTCCAGCATCTTACAGGAAGTCTTCCAGGGGGAGCGAAGATGTGTATAGTCCTACTCCATATTTTATTCCATTTTCATTTCCTGTGCAGACGCTGGTCCTCACAGTCACAGGTAACCGCAGCCTGCCTTCAAGCGAGAGGCAGGATGCACCTTCAATTAATGGACAGTCAGTCAAAGGGCACGTGCATATAGTCAAACAACCATTCACACATTCACAAAGATGGACGTTTTTATTTACCAACGTTATTGGCAACAAAATTTATGGACACATATATAGATATGAATATCCTTATTATAATCTGTACATATTAGAACAAAACGTTTCTCTACAAGGCAGCTATAGGAGAGGCAACCTTACGACATGAATAAACATGAAAAATATTACGGCTTTCATAGTAATTTTTCCGGATATGGTTTGGTCACGCATACACGTATGCACATACAGTTTAGTGGCAATCGATCATGGTTTTCCTATGTCAAGTTTTTGTAGAAACCACATTGGAGCATCGCAATCTGCCGGTATTGCCAGTCACTGCAGCTGTAAATATATCTTTTTTTTTTTTCTTGCTCGAAGGGCTTGGCGATGCCATACGGAATTTTTATAGACCAGAAAACCAGTCCCAAATGAGCAATCAAGTGTTGCAGCACGCGTGACGACACAATGATTATGTGAAGTTGTCAAAGATGTCCAATTTGGCAGAATATGGGGTATGTTGCTTTTTTGATAGTCGCATGAGTTAAATTCTGCACCACTCTCACCTAAAATGTATGTTTAATCGGTGAGATGGTCCAGCTTTAATTTGAACCGAGATCTTCTGACTATAGGGCTGGTGTCCTAACCTGTACCCACCATGCTGCCCTAATAATTAAATTAAAACAATTGTAGCGATTACAAAATATCGACCACTTTCTCTCTTAATCTTGACAGCAGGTTTTCATAAGCGTGTATGTGTGAGACTTAAGATGTCTACCAAGGCGCATATGTTTGATGCTCTGAAGCAGGAAGATGATGGGAGAGCCAGGTGGAGATGTTAATGATACCCCAGGAGGAGCTATTGGGGTGGGAGATTAAAAGCGAGGAGGCTAGATGGAAAAATGTGGCATTAGTAGCATTTTCTTTCAAAGCACACACATTTTGGCTAAAGCTCTCACACATGTACCCACACTGTTTTTTTGTCAGCTCATGCAGGTGACCTGCAACAAATGAAGGTACATGTGTGCATCTAAGATCAAATAGATGTGTTTAATGTAACTAACGTTTAGTGTGTTGCTGATATTCTGCACTCTCAATCGAATCATTCTCTGTGTGATGGCACCAAACAGCAAGCGCTCTCCTCCAATGAATGTCATGGCCCAAAAACTCTAAAAAGCATTCCACAATGGGTCCACACGCCATACAATGAAGACTGAATGACAGAAAAGAAAGGGAAAGTACAAATTTAAAAAAAAAAAAAAAAAAGTAGAGCTCTTGTAAGGCCCAAATAACCATGATTATGTCACAATGGCTTTAATTAATTACAAAGTCAGAATTTTTAATACCGGTTTTGTCAGATCACATTATGTCTTTTGCCTATCAGCAATTTTTTTTCTCAATTCCATAAGAAATCTACAATGAAATAATTGTTTGAATGTTCTAACGAAAGCTCTTTCTTAAATATTATAAGTTGTAGCATAATAGGTTGTGGGCTTTTCATAACTGTTCGTCTGAGGTTTCATTTGTTTTTAGAATTGCATGGCAAGCTCGAACAAATGTTCCTGTGGGCCACATATGGTCGGTAGCTATTCCACTCCTACGTTAGATTGAGCTGGTGTACCTATTGTTGGGGCCAGTGTAAGTATCCCCATATGTGCAAATACACAAAGATACACGCTTGCATAATGCCTGTGTTCTGCATAATTTAACAGGTGTTCAAACAATATGGCTGTACAGTTTCAATAAAACACATGCGCACTTGCGCTCACACAAAAACATGCACAGAAACGGTTATCAGGATTCAGATTTGGCCAGCCGAGAGAGGCGAGTAGACCTGCATGTCTCCATTTTCTAGTCCAGTGGTTGCCAAACATTTTACTCTAACATTACGCACAATTTAAAAGTTAAAAACAACTGAACTGTACTTAACACATGTACTGTGCTGAATTGAAAAAAAGTGAAGCTGCATAATACATTATATAACATTTAACATTATACAGAGTTTTGACATTAAAATCGGTGACTCTCACATACAACTATCGTAAGCCCACAAACTACATTTCTCTGTTTTAGTCAATTGCGTGTTACAGCGCTGCACAGAGCAGTAAAATGGATCAAAGAAATAGAAGTCCAAAGATGCTCAAAAGACTAAATTATTATTGATTTAAAAAAAGAAGAAATGCCACAATCAAAGAGGCAAAATGGAAGAAAAAAATCAATTGCAACTGAGGGAGATTGCAATGCCACAAACAAAAGGGGATAAAGTCTGCTGTGCACGAAAGAGGAAGCGGACAATAGGAGATGGAGGGAATAGAGGACGGAAAGAGAACCACGGGGAGGGATGCAGATGCAGAGCGAAGGGCGTTTGGGGCTCTGCAGTTTATTCAGGCAAAAAATGTGGGAGAGCTGCCAAGATGCAAAAACAAAGGAGGGGAAAATTACAGAAGATGAGAGAAGGTCAAGCTGACTGTGCAGCAAACAGAAGCATTGACACGCACACTTGGCACACATTGGCACTGCATGCATTTTATTGCTAATAACTGGTTGGACATGAGAACATATATTTTCTTTATGATCGTGACTGGAGTATGTTGTGGCCTTGTGTGTTCATGTGTCTGAGTATGATGGACTGAACTGTGATAGACACACAAGGAAAAGTAAGAAAATGTCATCAAGTGTCAAAAAGTGCGGGATAAAGCGAATGGAAAAGACCTGAAAAGAAATGAAGTGGTGAAGATGTTGGCCAGAATTTAAAGGCATAGCTAGAACAAGTAACAGAGGGTGACACCATTAAGAAGATAAAACAAAGGAAGCATGACGGAAGGTCTAGCTTGACGGTGAGGGTGGAAGAGTTGGAGCGTGATGGTGATCCTGCTGAGAGAACGAGAGGATAAGATGATAGTCGAGAGGGGGGACGTGAAAGAGGAAGTTTTATTAGCTCGGAGGGGAGTCGAACTCAGCTTCCACCAGTCTGGAAGTAAGAAGAAAAAAAAACTGGAGCCGAGACTCTGTGACTAAGACAAAATAGACCTTAAAAAATATGATGAGAAAAGGCAACAAAAAACATCCTGGTTCCTCATGAATTTTTTATGGATTTTCAATTAAAATGCCTAACCATGCTCTCATGTTGCTGATGAACCAAAAGTTTAGTGGTGCCGTACCAGGGAAGAGAGTCGACACCTCTGCAAACTAACCTCAATTTGGAATATTTTTAAAATCGATGAATCGAAAGTGCCAATATCACCATAAATCTCCTTAGGTGTCCTCATCAAAATCACTCAGTCATAATGAAAATAGAGCAAAATCTCTGACGATTTCAGTGAGATTACAACCAGCATTTTGACTTTCTAATGAAGGCTGAATAGCTGCTGTAGGAACGTGCATTTCAAATAATTTCGGTGAGTGGCTTTTGGAAATCATTGTTCCATCTCTGCTTTGATCAGTGAATTAAGAAAGCTACGTAAACCCATGTACTCTTGTTGGCAAAACATCATCGTAAACTATGTAAACGCATCACTCGAAAACTCATTTGCAGCCGCTACGGCTCAGGTGGTCGAGTGGCCGTCTAGTAATTGGAAAAAGCTTCATTCCACCTCACACTTTCCCAGGAGTCGTGAACAAAATAGTGAAGCTCGTCTGGAGGCTGTGACTATTTTAACAGCATAGTATTTATCTTTCTAGCATTTAGCATATTTCACTATTTGTTTTTACAAGACAACATTTTAAAAGTGGACCCGTGGGACTAGAATGGCTGTGTATGAATGCAGCCAATTTACTATCTAATCAACAAGAGGGATAATTCCACACACGCTAATGGCTAAAAACACAACAACAGATTTGTTGAGTCACTTGTGAAATTACAAAACAAAAACACACAAAATCATTGTCTTGCATGCAAATATATAAACACGCTTTTATACCAGGTACCGTTTTTCCTTAAAAGCAACATATATGTGGCTCTCATCGCTGCTATCACCACGGTGTCAGTGAGTTTGGCACCAGAAAAACGACAGTTAATTTGAAATGAATATTTTACACGTCATCTAAATTTGTCTATCAGCCTGTAGCGATGGTCTGTTGCTATCAAAAAATACACATTCAATATTATGGCTAAGATGTTATCTGAAAAGGCCAAAGGGCAGAAATTAAAGACTAGTGATGGACAATCCCTTTACAAACTCAATTTTTACATTCACCCTGAGGTATGTGAGAATGTCCCAGTAGATCATAAAAAGAGGAGGAACGTGAGTATGTGTGGGTGTTTAAGATTAAAAAGAAAAAAAAAGAAAAGACCTATAACTCAAAGGAATAGATGAAGGATGGAGTAATGGCTGAAAGCTGGCGGGAAGCACAAAGGGGGCGAAGGGCCGATTGGAACACAGATATAAAAGCAAGAGCAATGGGATTATAATGAAGCAGCGGTTGGTAGAGCGAGCAAATACAAGAGAGAGCAAAAAGCAGAAGCAAAGACAATGGCGGCAGCGCATAAATGGCAAAGATCAAACAGTGCAAGAAACATGTCTTTCGGGGGGGCAGGTTGATTTGGACCTGTCTGTGATTAGGATGGAAAAGCAACAGCATAGCGAAGGTGACACACACAAGCACCTCTCTGCAGGACATTAGCACTCTGATCTCTCCCACACGCATTCAACGTGGTGTGTGCGTGTGTTTGCGTGTATGTGTCCTATCATGACAGCATTGTCCAAGCATCAGTAAAGCAGCAGGGGAAGTGGACATCTGGCGACAGCGATGGATGATGTGCTATTATCTATTATTAAGAGTGGCATTTCCCAACGGGCTGTATAATGGGGTGCGTGCACACACAAATGCACACACGCTCTCATAAAGACTTTAGTAACCATAACAACTCAATACCATAGTTGTCATAATCCAGCCACTTGCATCCTGCCCTTCAGCGGCATTCGGTTTTATGCCTCATACAAAGCGCACTGACCCTCCGTGATTCTTCTGAATCCCACTACGACCAGATCATGGCAAAATACGACAATGGATGATTTTGCCAAATGACTCCTTGAGAGGTGAACTGAGGGAACTTGTCTTAAGTTCTGGCGCTGCCATTTAAGATTTTTGACCCCATAATAAAGTGGAGTGACAGACAAGAAAGATGCAGGTTAACCTGGGTGAGAATAAAGATGAAAAATTGGGGAAACTTCAAAGGCGGCGCTCACTTCCATACATTTGAATGTAACGAAAGCGGTGCGCCGATCGTGTATATTTTTGCTTGATGGCGAGTTTTGGGTTGCTCTGTTCCGGTGTGGGTACCCACACATCTTATAACCCGGAAATGGATTGTTGCGTGTTCATTTCGATTGGCTATAATGTGTGTGACGTCGTTGCATCGTGGAACTTCCGTTCATATTCTGAATCGCCGCAAACCCAACGGCCGAGACTCGCCCACTGGTGAAATCTTGTAGCAGAACCCCGCATACACCGCGTTTCGCCGCATTGCTCAATGTGTAGGGGACCGAAGGAGTTTGTAGTTAACACCCCCAAGCCGGCATTTGCTCATAATGAAGAGCCGGAGGTTGTATAATTCAGAGCATTTGGGCGTGTGAAAGACCAAAAAGACCATTTAAAGGGGCGTTTGCGCTGTTGTGGGAGGGAAAGTTGTGTTTTCAAGGCCAATCCGAGCAGAATCCCTCATTTGTATCAAAATCAGGGCATTCTGAGCGCCGTATGCCCATGTACTTGACATAGCGGAAACAGAAATGTCGTTGGGATGCGACGGAACGCCCAGAGTTTCACCACAGCTTCCAACAGGGTAGACTAGATTTGCGCCGACACAGAAATTAAATTATGCCCATTTTTATTCCAAGCACAGGCGCCAGTCTACCAAAATAGGCCCCCAACTGTGTGATGTTTTTTTTCTTCATTTTGGATCCGACAGGAGGGTACCAGTCATTGCACTGAGGAAAACAGAAATACCGTGGTGCCTTAAGATATGAGTGACGGACTGAGATTGTGAGATTATGACAGTTTGACAGGCTGAGAAGAGGCTTCAAGACAATCAATGCCACTCCCAGCGGATGTCCACTGGTAAACTAAACCCAAAAGAAAATAGCACTTTATATATTTAAAACCACCACAATACTTTGCTGTCCGCAAATGTAACCTTTTAAATTGCATAGACGGTCTATAGCATCTATGGTTGCGGTGTTACAATCTTTAAGAAGGTGAGGTTTGAACACAAACGGTGCAACAACACATGTAAACAGACAATTGCAATATACTGATCAGTACATTTTCTTTATCTTGGTTGAAAAAAATACTAATATTACTGTACCTTACTAAGTCACTTAAAGTAATGTTTTTTGTTTGTATCTTCATGACTTTATTACAGTGCCCCACACTTGACACTTTTACCCTGTTTGACTGGGGAAGAGGTGCGGAAACAGGAAATACTTGAGTTCAGTCTCATTTTGTTTTTGCTGAAAGGTTGTCAAGAGTGCTGTGTCTATGTTGAGTATCCTGTACTTGAATTGCGCGTGTATTTACTTGCCTAATGAAAACCTAGAATGTGTCCAGCGATGTGTATGTGGTTGTCTACAACAACTGAACCAATTTATAGCAAAAGACTAATGTTGTATTGGGATAATGTGGAGGTGCAATAAATTGTTGTTGCATATTTTCAGAATTACCGTTCCAGAGATAACTCGCACTGACGCTCGTGACTGCGACCTATCCCGCAAAGATTGTAAATTAGCCTTTGGTGTGTAGTATATGCGAAAACTCTCAAAGCTTAATCCATCATAGTAGTAAAACAGTGACAGTGCACTTAGTGAGGTCTATCTTGGAGGCCTTGATTTTCTTTGTCGACTTTGACAAACTGTCAGTTCGGCTGAACGAATAGTTTGCAGTGTGTGCATATTTTTATAATAACCCATATCCAGGACATTTGTTTCTGAGAGTGGTGAATTTTCTGACACATGATTAAAGCCTGGAGCGGAGCTCATCAACATTACTTCCATGCTACAATTCTTGGTGTTTATATGATGGGAACACCAAATGTGAAATGTGTTTAAGACGGACAGGATGGAGAGTAATTTTATAAAAAGAAAAAAAAAAAGTATAATTGCAATAGCATATCATCAAGACCCGGCAATTACCCTTTGTGTTTCAGTGTGTCACATTTCAAAGTGAGGGAGAGTGGCGCATTGTAAGGAGAGAGTGCAGATAAGAGATGAGACGTTATTTCAAACGTGAAAGGCTCAAAATAACAGGCTTTCAAGGCAAAGTCCAGCAAAATCACCTTGCTCAGCTTTCCTCATAACAACCCGTTGACTGTGTGTGATAGGAATAGTGAGGAAGCTTTTCCGAGGCTTACAAAATTCAACACAGCAGCACAAAGATAAATCGTGAGGAGAGAGGAACCGCTGCTGTTGACACGGACTGAAGTGCCTTATGTCACTTCAGTATGTTCGGCGCCGCTGGGAACAATGTCGCCGGTCTTTGCTCCTGGAATGACCTTCCATTTAATGTTAGGCAACCCCCTGTCTGCCCACTTTTAAATCTTGTTTGAAGACGCATTTTTATTCTTTGGTTTTCGACCCACCATGAGACTGACGCTATTCTGCTGTTTGAGGGTGTCCACTATGTGTTTGTATCATTCATTTTGTGTTTTATGTAAAGTGCTTTGTTACCCATCCAACTGCGCTGTAGAAATAAAGTTGCATTGTATTTTGATTCACCCTTCCGATTCGATTCGATATGGTACGGCTGTAGCTTTTGTTATGTTTATTAGTATGTTGCAACATATACGAACTCTCTAAAACTCAAACAATCCACGTTCATCAAATTGAAAGAAACAGCGAAACATCAGCAACATCAAAACGATTTATAGCTGGTGTGAATCTCTCATAAAAGACAATTTGACACATATTGATATTTGGTACGATTTGAAATGTTCGATTAGATTTTTTACAGTGAAATCAAAAACGATTTTCTATTTCTGTTTTCATTACGCCACTGATGGTTTGAATGTGATGAACAAAAATATGTCAAAAGTATACAATTTTAAAAGGATTTAGGTTATTATTGCATGGTAAATTCTCACCGGATTAAGCAGAAATACTGATATTTTTCCGCTGTTCAATGTAGTTTTAGTTCAAATCGAATCGGGTCAATGTGCAGGGCATTTTGTCTCGTGAAAATATATTAGTTCTCAGTTCATTTTATCTTGCATGTATGCATTTGATTCCCTGGGGAAGCAAATGGCTCTGATTCTTTGCATGACATATGTGGGAAATTAAAGTCTTCAATTTACCGACTATGTTAGTTTTTGGAAAGTTGCCGCGAGAGAATACACACAAGCTTGGAAAGAACATGCTCTCTGTCGAAAGGTCCCCAGTTTTGAATTCTGCCTCCTGCATGGAGCATATTGCATATAATGTACATTGCATATTCCCCAGGTGCTGGCTTGGCTGTTCTCATTCCACATTCACAAAAATGTGCATGTGACATTGACAGAAGACTCAAAATCAGTGATTCTCAACTGGTGGGTCAGGTCCCAAAATTGGGTCCAAGAACTATTTCGGGAGGGTAGCGAACATTTGGAATAACTGCTCAAGTTACGACACTGGGACGGATGTTAATATAAAGAATGCATTTTATATTTGCCGTTTTCATCTTCATCAGCCTTTTCTTAATAAGGTGCCCCGAAAGGCGCTTTCAATTTGCATCTTAGGCATGCGTAATTGAAACATGATTCATACAAATATGTTTTTAAAGTAATCTTTCAACAGTATGTTTTCTTAATTGTTCTTAACATCTTTTAAAGTGGATCACAACTTAGCTATAACAGAAAAATGCGGGTCCCTGCGTGACAACAGTTGAAAACCTCTGCTCTAAATTGCCGATAGACGTGAATGGCTGTTTGTTTATATGTGCCCTATGATTGGCAGTCCTGGTTGTAAAAAAGTGGATGGCGGAGAGCTTTTTTAGATGATACTGTGTACACATTATTTCAAACTTTTGTGGCGATTGTGTTTGATCATTGCATTCAGCCTACACTGACCAGCGAAAGTTGAGGATTTATTTTGTTTAACATTTGGATGTTCTTTGAACTTGTCTCTTATGATTATGTGCATACACATGAGAGAAAAAAATGAGCGCATGGAAGTGTAACAAGTTTGATTTACTTCCTTCTTGAAACTTGAAGTAGTCAGCAGAGGGTCTTTTTTAAGAATGCAGTGGAAAAGAAAAGTCAGAGTGTGTCCTGCTCCCCTCCAACTTGAAGAGACCCCCCCACACACACACACATGCCTTCATCTGGCACTCTGTGCGCTATTACAACTCTCTCTTTGAACCAAGTCGAGTTGGAAGACACCCACAGAGCCGTACGGGGGAGCTGACAGATCCTCCGGCCTTTGCCTTTACCTGCCTCTAGCTATCCAACCAGACAGCGCCCTCATCCCTACCAAGCCATCCTGAGTTGTTTCCCAGCAGGACCTGCCAAAACATACGAAGACAAACCACCTGAATGTCAATGTCACAATTCCTGCATCTCCTTTTGGACCAACAGACACACATTGGGTCAATGACAGTGAGCGGCGGTTCCTTGCAAAACAACCATAATAGCAGTTATATTGATCCTATCTTCTTGTAAGTAAGTGGGATGATTTTTTTTTTTTCCTTGCCATTATTAGCTCCATTTTTCGTTGTGAGCATTAAAGAGGTGCTGTGTCATTTTTCACTTTACCATGGTTTGTGAAGTAAAAGCTGCATTTTTATCTGTTTAAAGGTTAGCCCCTTTAGGACCGCTCATCTCAGATTGATGACCAAGAATCTAAAACAGCTGTGGAAGAATTTTTAACGTATCGATCCTATACTTGGAAATTTTGGCACAAGATGATGGAGAACTTTAAAATATGGCCATCCAAGTCTTGCATGGATTGATGAGGTTCAGTGTTCAATCCCGCGTATTCTCAGCTTTTCTCACCGGCCTATGGTACTTGAAAAGGAAGGGTGAGACTGTGAGAGGAGAAAGTTAATTTGATGAAAAAGTCCACGATCCACCCACAGTGTTTTTGAAAATAACCTTTCTAAACAACAAACGGTTTTTCACTTGGGAAAGCCATGTTTCTTCAGGTTCACATCTCCCTTTTCTTACCACTTCCGTTTTTATCATTACAGAGTGGAGGAGAGTTTTAAGACTCTTTTCTGGTCCATCTTCGGCCTGTCAGAAGTGATCTCGGTGGTGCTGAAATATGACCATAAGTTCATCGAGAACATTGGTTACGTGCTGTACGGCGTCTACAACGTCACCATGGTGGTTGTCCTTCTCAATATGCTCATTGCCATGATCAACAGCTCATACCAGGAGATCGAGGTAATTGTTAATATTCACACAATATTGTTCCCTTGAAAATGCTGAGAAATTATCGCCTTTTTGCGGGTTCTAAGTGTTCTTTATCTGGAATTGTTTTGGGTTTGGAATGTTTTACATTGCAAAAACACAGATACAGAATGAGGCAGACCAAGTTGCCCCGGTGATAGTCCACCTATAGAGGTCGTAACAAAGCCAATGTGATGCCAATTCCAGAATGGAAAACGTTATGACGTTTTTCTTTCACCACCCCCCTTCTCCTCAATGACTTCTGCAGCTTGGTACTCATGTTTGGATTTCACCAATGTAAATTCTTCTTTGTGCTCCTTCAGCTTTTCAAATTTAACTACTGCAGTGGTCACCACAAGGCTCTTTTACACAGATGCCCACAAATTGTAATAACAGAATCATTACAGAGGATTTTCTTTTTTTATACAATCGCCAGTGAAGCGAGTCGTGCCATAACAGTTGAAGGTTGAATCAGGGCAATTGAACTTTTCTAGTTTGTTGAAGATGTTTCACTTGTAATCCAAAAGCATTCTTCAGTTCTACATTTTTAGGTGAGGCGTATCCATATTGATAAATTGAATGGGTCTGTCACAATAGAGTGTTTTTGTTGTTGCCCTGCGTACTGACTGTTTGTTCACCAAAACAGCTCATTACGACTTTCTGTGAAACGAGACAATCTTGGCTGGGATGTCGCAACAGAGTTCCTTGATTTAGAAGCAACTTTTCTAGCTTGCTATAGAGGGTTTCTTTAACACCTCTTTTAAACCATCATTCTAGAAAGTGGATTGTCTCTTCTTTTTGAGATGCAAAGCAACTGCTGAAGCTGCTTGCCGATGTTGTCCCTTGCGCTTGTGTATAGGCTGCTGGGTTTCTCCAGTGTAGAAATCATTGCACTTCTCAATAACTGCACTGAGTAAACAAGATTGTGGAGCATGCTTCTCTGAATTGTCGTCCTTGGGCTGAACCTGTTTTTGTCTTAAGTGTGATCGTAATGCATATTTATGTTATGAATATAACTTTTCAGGGTAAGCAATAGCGCTCAGGGTCAGATCATTTGTCATCACATTTGTGATACGAGAAAGCTATATTTATTGTCAATGGACATGAAATAGCAGCCTCAAATCCCTGTAACTTAATTGAAAGAAAATGTCTTCAGTTTTTGTTTATTTTAGTAAAATGTTGCATTATTTATCTCTCAAGAGGAATGTGGATTCTGCTATTTTTGATGCACTCAACACAGAGAAGCAGACTACACACATGCAGGCATGCAGAGAAAGCTATCCTAGGGACGGGGCATACAAACGGTGTCTTGCACTGGTTCGGATTAATTTTGTGTCGTATGTGATTCCTAAAGCAAATAGTTAATTTTAATAATTACGAGCTTTAACACTGAGACATCTGTTGAAAATGTGGCTTTTCATCTGAGTTTTTGGTCATCTGAAGCTCAGCTCGAAAAGATTTTAGTGTTATGAGACTGGCAGATGCAGTTTGATGACAACTCATTAGAGCCTCTGCTTATTTGCATGAGCTGATTCAAGCACCTGATTAGATTTATAAGGCTATTACTTTGGAATGATGCGTTCACGTTCAAGTGGAATGAGACCCAAGAGTACCAGTGTGATAATGCCTCGGGAATAAACGCGGTGACCTGCTCGGGGCAGGGTCACTATTGTTGTGGTGCTCGATTCCAAACACAGCAAAAACAAAAGAAATTGGATCAGTGTTGGTCCGTGAAAGTTAATCGCAAGCCACTTACAACATACTGCATCTGTTCCTAACATGTTCTGGCTCCCTTATTTTAGCATGTCAGTGGGAACATTCAGAACCTCCTTGTCTAGGTGCAACATTTTTTTTTCTTTTGCCTAATCCAATTCTGTCATTTCCAACACACTCTGTGTCCGCAGGAGGACGCTGACGTGGAGTGGAAGTTTGCTCGTGCCAAGTTGTGGCTCTCCTACTTCGACGAGGGCCGCACGTTGCCCGCCCCCTTTAACCTGGTCCCGAGCCCCAAGTCCTTCTACTACCTGGTCTTGCGCATTAAGTCAGGCCTGCTCGGAATCTGCAAGGTGGGCAGACATCAGCACAGCAATGAGTTGGAGCTTGGTATGCTCCACTCTCAGGGCAAGGTAATTATCAATGTGGAAACCCAACACAATATGTAAATTGATGGGAAATGACATACAATGGCTTTGAAAAGCAATTGTCAAATTGTTTCATGGATGATTTTCAAGCCAAATTGCGGCCATGAAATAATTGCCTTTTTTTCCCCAATATGGTGTTTTGTTTCTGCTATTGCATTCACTCCAAATCAACACATACAGTCCACTCCAAGGGTAGTCAAGGTTAATGCCTTTGTTTTTTTTGTCTAATGAATACAATTGGGTTTCAGAACAAAAGAGGAATATCAAACAAAAGTTCAGAATTCCAGCTTTTCTTTCATGGTATTTACATCTAGACATGTTAAACAACTCAGGACACAGCATCTTTTGTTGGAAGCCAGGAACAAACATGATCATATATAACAGTGATTTAACTTCAAGTGAAAACCATTTAATGCAGCAAAGTCTACAAAACCATTTTGTCTTACAATTGACATAAAAATTCATCCAGACAAGTCGTGAGAAGCCTCATCATGCAACAAGACACTGACTCGAAACACATTGCCAATACAACAAAGAACTTCATTAGGGGGTTGTCAAACAAGCCTGAACGAATGAATCAACCTGCCACGATTGTCTTTGTCACTCGCGAGGAGCAGCCCTCTGAACGACTCAGAGGAGAAGCTGAAAGCTTCCTGCTCCCGTGTGGTTTTTATTTGCATCACAGCATATGCAATTTGAATATGCAACTCATACACAATGGAAAACTTGAACATTGACTTTATCACACTCGGCCACGCTCTTCCTGCTTATTCTAACAGTTTCAGCTTTCAAGACATCTTTGGTTCACACCTCTGCTAAGTTTGAGCTGACCGGTTTCCATTTCTGCTGCCAGCGCAGACACTTCTGCTAATTCTAAACCGCAAAGAGGAGCATGTTCACTTGTGGCCTTGCAGCTCAGACACTTGTGCTGCTTTTATCAGTCTGAGATGTGCACCTGTTTTGTGTCTTCCTGTGTGTGCAGGCACTTCTGTTAACACAGAATCACAAAGGTACAATGTTCACTTGAACTTCAATTGACCTGAAAGCATAGTTTGAAACTTGATATTATGACTAACTAATTTCTTTGACAGGGGTAAAGTGGAAGGTCATAGTGTGGAGAAATCAATCACCAGACCATAACCCCATAGAGCATGCGCGTTACCTCCTGAAGAACTGAGGGGAGAAAGCCCCAGAAACAAAACAAGAACCAAAAGAGGCTGCAGTAAAGGCCTGGAAAAGCATTTCAAATGAAAAATGTAACAATGTGTTGTAGGCTTGATGCAGTTATTGCAAGTAGGGGTTATGCCACCAAATATTAAATACTATTCACTTTAAGTTAAATTGGCAATGTCTGTTCAAATAGTTTAGCTCACTTGAAAAGTGAGCTCCAAACAAAAGTTGCTCTGCCCTGAGTTGTTCTGCACACCTAGATGTAAACTGTGAACGTTTGTCTGATATTCATCTTTTGATCGGAAACCCAAATGTCGTCATTAGACAAGAAAAACAGAGGAATTGACCCTGACTTCCAATACTTTTGCACGGGACTGTAGTTGTCCGGAGATACCAGACAGCATTATCTCGAAATTAAATGCTACAATATCGCTGCAAATTAACCTATTCAAAATCAATTATTGTATGCCACTCTAATTTTCTCAAATGTCAAATTCTAAATCGAATGTTTGTTGCATTAGCGCCCACTTCTACATTGGGAGCATGTGAAACAGACAAAACTATTGGGCCACTAGCAACAGGAACTAATGCAAATCGATGAAACAATGCTTCCACACAAAAGGTCAGTCGTTTTGATGCGTTACGACACATGAGAGATTTGATCATCTTTCAGAAAGTCTTGCCTGCCACTTCACTTTTATTCATGCTCCACATTTCTCACTGCCAGCGAGGACCCAGTGTGATAAAATCCCACTCATTTAACAAAACTGGCCCTTGAACAGAAAATCAATCTCAGCGTTGGTTTGTGTGTGTCGCGTTTCCTCCTTTGGATTTGTCAACGTAAATGTGTCAGGCCAGCGCCTCGGCTAAGCTATTAGCGTGGTTGTTAGACCTGCCCTTGTGTGCTTCAAGGCATTGTCAGCTTTTGAATCGAGACAAGATGTTTTCCACGCCGCTGCCTTGCCTGGCTCTCCAATTCTCCGCAGTACTGACACTTTAGGTCTTCAGTCAAGCAGGTGCAGCAAGCAATCAATACATCTGCTTACACTGTGGTTCAGCAATTTGTTTTTCCCCTTTCACATATTTGGAGTTCCTCGAATGGAACTTGATCCAATGATGTCAAATAGAACAGATGCGCTGCTAAATTACCCTTGAATGGAAATAAAACGATTGTAAAATACTTGCTGCTGTGGGGCTGGGAATTTTTGACATGTGAATACATCAGTGCTGGGAAGTATTTTTTAGTACCTGGGCCTGCAATAGGGACTGACCTGACGTAATACATCTCTTAATACCACCACTATCATGATCAATTGTAATTATAGAAGATGGCAATAAGAAAGACAGACATATTTCAATACGATTTAATGTGCCTCCCGTACTTTATATTTCTTTTGTAACACCTAGTTTGTTTGTTTTTTTGTTGATATTCATTTATTTTACTTTTCCTTCATGTAGCTATATAGTGGTCAAAAACAACAGATGAGCATCGTTTTACACCACTTTCATGTTCAAGTGCAATAATAAAGCTAAATATTGCTATGCTATGATACGTCTATCAAAATGAACATTATTATTATTAAAACGAATTTGCGTAGCGTCGTCTTTTCTATTGGATTGCATTTAAATGCGTTCCAAAAGAAATGTCCCGTGGGTATATTTTAGCTTATTGTAATTCAAGTTTGAATAATCAAAAGAAAAACATCACCTTCCCTATTAAATATTAATATGATTTTGCCTCACCATATATCGAGTCAGAGGAATGAGTTCACTGCAGCGTGACCGCAGCGAGTTTTAGTGCTGCAGTATATAAAAGGTGGTCACAGCTCAAATGGAAGATGGTTAATAAAGCTTTTAGGTCAAGGGAACGTATATGTTTTTCTCGTTTCGTATGATCCTATAATGGAAGGGCACTCCTTAACTTTTGTGTTGACATTCTCCTATTGTTTGCACCTGCACCAGGGGGAACATTTCAGGTCTTATCCACCAGGAGAGGAGTTCCAGAATTTGTCCAGAAATTCTAGAAAACATCCAACGAGATATGAGGTGAGTTGAACGGATTGAGCAAAAAGTAGAAAATTTTATCGTAACCTTGATCAGAACAATAAGCTTTATACTTATATGAGGAGGATTGTCAGTCTTAACCAGATCACACCATACGTCCATCCATTGTCGATGGCCTTCGTCATAGATGAATCGCATGCCAACGAGTGACTTAGATTCTTCACTTATCCTAACATGCATTTTTATTAAGTATGTCGTAGGACGGCATTTTATCATGAGCACAAAACCATCCCAGTAAGAGGAAGGTGTGTACACTTGTGCAAACACTTTTCCTACTTAACCTAGTTTTTTTTTCAATTGAGATGTACAGTTTATAAGTCATTAATGGTGTAAAATGCTTTGATTTATCATATCCTAATCTCTATACCACAAAAACATTGGCATTTGAACAGGGGTGTGTAGACTTTTTATAGTGTCCGAGTGCTTTTTTTTTTTTTTTTTTAATGTAGTACTCTGAGATTGGTTGGTGACCACTCAAGGGTGCGTCCCGCCTCGTTCCCTAAGTCAGCTGGGATAGATTCCAGCACACCTAAACCCCTAATGAGGACACGTGCAAGAGAAAAGGAATGGATTGATTGACATAACAATTTAAAATAAAATTATATGTATATTGTGTGGATTTTAACCAAAACCTATTCACATCATTCTTTTAAAAAATGCCTACTCATCGGAAAAAAAACTAAATTCAGAGCGATGTACAAAATCTGCAGACGGGAAGTTGCTCACAAACTCTCCAATCAATGAAAATGTGTAATAGAGACAAGCATAAAATGCAAAACAAAGGGCGAAGGGGGAATAAAAGAATAGATGTACGGGCGTGAAAGAGATAGCAATATGAGTGGAAATAAAGCATTTTAAGAGGCTGTAATGAAAAGCAGTGACAGAAGAGAAGTTTGGATAAGACGTGCGAGGTGAAGTGGCAAGAAAGAAAGAGCAAAGATAATGAGGATGAAATGACCCAAATGAGCTCGCTGAGGTGGACACAATGCTGGCACTTGGCAAATGAGCACTCAAGAGGGATCAGACCCTCTACTCGTTTGTCTCCACATCATTTCCATCTTGAGAGATATTGAAATGAAAATTCCACTCGCTGGTAACACTCAAGTTATTTTCATGTCACGTAGTTGACAATACAGTAGCCAAAAAAGGAGTCAGACGATTAAATATTAAGCAGTGAAGGCTGGTTGTAGGCTCAGAGATCAATAGTCAACACCTCTATTTTTGCCGGGGCTTGTTGTGTGCATCTTAAAACTTTAATGAGATACTTGTTTGCTGTCTGGTTATACAAGTGTTGCCGTATCACCTCGCCACCTCCTCATTTTGTTGTCCTCACTATTTCCCTTGCAGAAGATCATGAAGCGACTCATTAAGCGTTATGTGCTCAAGGCCCAAGTGGATAGAGAGAGTGATGAAGTCAACGAAGGTAACTTTTTGGGTTTATTTTCTTACGCTGCACAGGTCCTGAACTGGATGTACAAGTTAAAAAAAACCTTTCCGTTTCATATTTGATACAATAGAACACGTATTCTACCTTGTGGAAAAGAATCTTGAATAAGTAAAAATACGATGCTATACTACATACTCAGCAACCACATCATCAGTTCCCCCGCACTGCCTGCCAATACAACGGCTCTACGCAATTTTAATTGACACTGTTTAATATTTAACAATATATTAATTAAATATTGTATTGCAACTACACTGTATTACATTGATGGGTGTGTTTAATAGATTTTCTCTCACATTTGTTTATACAGTAACCAACACACTACACTTGTACGAACACAATAATCTCCATTAGGCTTTACGCAATCAGCGATTTTGGCGTAGATCAGCAATCAGAAGGTTTGAAAAAAAATTATTGTCTCCATATGACTGATTTAACATCTCTCCGGCACATTTCAGGAGATTTCTTTTACTGGATCATATTTGAGTATGCATGTATACCTAATAAATTATATGTGTGGGTGCGTGCGTGTGCGTGTGTGTGTGTAGAACACAAATATGATGCAATTCATCCATTCATTATCTGAGCCACTTCTTTTCACGGGGGTTGCGGACTATGATGCAATTCATTATCATAATTATAGGTTTAGTCTGTATACGCAGGTGTAGCTCAATTAATCAGAATATTGTAGAAAAGTTACCGTCATTTATTTCAGTAGTGCCATTCCAGTGAAATGTATATTATGTAGATTCATTAAATATCAAGGCACAATTCTTTCCAGAAAATCACTTTATATATTAATTAGTTTCTTATATAATCTAATTTTGCATGTTGGTGGATTTAGCAGTAAGTAAGTAAGTTGTGCATGTGCAAATACTGCCTGTGCAATTTTGCTACAATTTCCCTGCGCTCATGTTGCAATTGTCGTGTACTCACAGGTGAGCTGAAGGAAATCAAGCAGGACATTTCCAGCCTGCGTTATGAGCTGCTGGAGGAGAAGTCAGAGGCTGCCGGGGAGCTGTCTCTGCTTATTCAGCAACTCGGCGAGAAATTTGGCAAGAACACCATGAGGCACTGACGGGACTGGAAGGACGGTCAGAGAACTGGGCCCTGATTGTATAAAAGAGAGAGACAGAAAATAATAAGTGGATGGGGGGGAGCAGGATGTTTATGAGAGACGGAAGGACAAAAGTGCAAGCAAAGCATTGAGAAAACAAATTGGAGTTTTCGTAACATTTCCTGTCTTTAGGCAAAAAGTAAAAGAAAATGTTTGCATTTCCAGGGCCGAGTACGCTCAGCTGGGGTGAATGGTGGTGACAGTGCAATTTTGATTAACATAGAAGACTGGTTAGTAGATGAAGAGAAGAGATGAAGACGCATGCACTGCCAAGGGATATGAGCACATGTCCAACAGGGACAAGATGGCATGGGGAAAACCGGAGGAAGAAGAAGCGGAAAGAAATCTTTATTCACGCTGCACAGGCTTGTGTTTTCTCATGACAGGCATGTCGAGAGACAACACAGCCCTTTATACACCAGGCAGTCTAATTAAATCATCCTCTTCCCTGTTGTACAACTAGGAAAAAGCTATTATCTAGAAAATATGTTTGATTGATTCGCTCAGTTGAAAACAATTCACAAAGAAACATAATCCACTTCAAACACAATGTGCTGTTTCAACACACAGCTTAATGTATAATGGCCCCAAAAAACAGCTAACGTAAGCAGGGTACACACATACCAACTTTTAATATCTTAAACGATTTTTAAAATGTGAGAAACCTCACACTATGAGGAAAGAAAGAATGTCTTCTTACCACCCTTATGGTCTGTGGTACACTTAGGTTGAGTAAACGTTGCGCACCACACGTCCATAACTTATGTAGTACCAAGACTGACCTATGAGAGGCAGCAGGGTATCCACGCAGTCGTAAAATAAAGAAGAATACGAGTAGAAGAAGAAATAGAACAAGTTAGGCTAATTGTTAGCTTGTTGACTAGGAATTGAATCGTTGCATATTTGCAAAGCAGATCACCACACCACAAGGAAATCTCTCCAGATAATTCTTAATTCTTAAATATTACAAAATACAAAGTACAGTATATGACTATCTTACATCTTGTTATTGCATTATTTTATTATTAGTAGTATTAAGAAACCCTGATCTGCGGAAAAAAAAATTAGACCAAACCAGTACTTCCATCTCTGATTGAAAAATTGTGTAAACACTTGTTGACCCGTGTTACCCGTATGTGTGTACCTTGCTGTATTTGTTACAAAAATCAGATAACATCAATCCATCCAGCCTTTTACCTCATGTGCCAGTAATTGTAAACAAACAATACATTTTTTTAACTCAGACTTGTAGATTGTGTCAGTTTGGCCAAGGCTTCAAATGCGTCAAAGAAACATACAGTTTGTACAGCGGACCCTCGAAAGCCTAACACTATCCGTGCTATCCTTCGATTCCTTTGCATTTTTCAATAGTTTCCCTCATCACCAAATGCACGTGAATTGCCTGAATTTGTTTAAGATATCCAACCTTGGCTGTCATACAAAAAGAACCAAAATGAAATTGTTTTTCCTTAAATAGTCCACATGTACCAATTGGTCACCTCATGCATAATCAATTTAAGACAAACTCCTCCCTGAAATTAGACTGCCATCAAGAAAATAATATGGCCCTCCCTGTAATTTAATTGCATTTACGTGTAGAGTCCTGCCACGGGTTGTGACCCCCTCTCAATTATTTTAATTAAGAGAGGTATACACAAGGGATGAATTTAAAAATGCATTCTTCTGATGCTTAAGAATTTACCCGATTGTTTTGAGTTGATTGTTGCTTGAAGAACATGACATCAGATATGCAGTGTTGTTTTTGGCAACAGTGACAAAAGATGTTTTGACTCACCCGATAACTTAGTAATTGGTGAACCAATATGGCTCATTGATGATTAAGACATGCAAGTTTTTATTGACGAGATTCAACAAAAAGTGTCCATGGATAGCCTGTCAGACGTTCAAAATCCATGCTCAACACGCCAATGTTTATTCAAAGACGTGTAACTTATCTTCTACATATAAAGTAACTTGACAATGGGATACATTTTGTAGTAAACTAAAGCTTTTCCATTTAAAATAACACCTTGCGCAAATGGGCGGCTAGCTAAATTCAGGCAAAGGTTAGCGTTGTACAAAGGTCAATTCCAAAGATTTTGTGTGTGTTACCATTTGTCAAAATGTGTTGAACTTGAAACACGTGATTTATTTGTCAATTGTTTACTCACTTAATACGTGTTTTTTTTTGTGTGTTTTTTGTTTGTTTTTTTAACTAAAACCAGACGGTTTGGAGTTTTCGGCAACTAAAATTGAACTACCGTAAAAGTATCTCAAAGGGAAATGACTAAAATTAGGCTAAAACTAAGATAAAAACTAAGATGACTGCCAAAAACAACATCACAGTTGATGGGAGGTTAAATTACATCCGTGCAGACTTTCACCTTTGCAGCACTATTGGGCTCAGTCCAAAAGCTGGTGCGGAAACAGGAACATTCATAAAGAGATTTTGCCGGTTAAAGAAGAGCCTCCAGAAAAGACGAAAAAAAAAAGGAATTTGTGGATTAATTGTTCATTTTGCCCATCGTTGATCAACGACATTTTTTCACAAGCAAATCCCTGTTGTAAAGAAAAAAAGCCAAAGAAACACACATTTATCCATGCGAAATTGTCTGATTTCTTTGACGTTGAAAGTGTTAGAGTTCCGAGGGTCCATGGTATGAGTTTGTTTGTTTTTTTTTTTTTGTGGAAGACACCCAGACCAAGCACATGAAGAACAAGCAAACTCCACTCAGAAAGAACGAAGATTGAACATGAGACCTTTTTGTTGTGCTAACCACTCGAACACTGTGCTGCCCGCATGCAAAATATCATTTCTATAGTGCCAAATGTTACACTGCAAATGTTATCTTATGGCACATTTTGTATATGTAGCAATTGATCATTTATATTTAAAAAAAAAAGTAAACAGCCTAACTGCAAAAAGAATATCTGGGAATCAATAAAGTCACTGCTGTACACATGGCATTTATTATGTTTTAGGACCTAATTTAGGAATTCCAACTGCTCCCAAAATATTTGCAGGAGCTATTAAATGTGCGTGAATTTTACCGCTTAGTAACCAATAAGCCATGTGCGACTTAATTTGTCCCTCTGTTGTTTATGGTTATTGTTTTTAAAGCCTGAAGATGCTTATGAGGATCACCAGGGGCTGAAAAACCTTTTACTCCAGATAGCGTCAGGCCAAACAGATGTTTGTTATTGGAGAGGTAGGATGTATGGAGTTAGATTCAATGAAGAGGATCTCCAGTATTAAACTTTGACACTCAGTTGTGGTAGCTGCACTCCTAAGAAGCTACACCTATAACAGAGCCAGTGACTCAACTGATGAGAAATCGTATTGTATTTATGATGTTAGGTTTAAAAAAGAAACGTATACAATGCATAGCTTGATCCACAACAGAAACAATGTTTATGTTGGCCCTGAAATGCAAAGCACAAAAACAAACAGCAAATGCAAAAAAACCCTAATTGGAATTGCAAATCATAAACTTAAAATCAAAAATCACATGAACAAATTTCCCCCAAAACTTGTATTTGCTATACGGTAATTTGTGCCACATACCTGTATGTCACCACGGAATATGGAATTCGAGGAAGACAACCAATTATGTTTAACCGACGTAGAGTTGTGTTAGATGTCACATTGGAGGCTCACAGGCAGACTGCAGTGTCAGCCCTTCCGCTATTAATGTCTCGTCCAATCACTCGAGGCAGATTCCCTGTGCCCTCCGCTTATTTAAAAACCGTTTCCAGTAATTCTCGTTTTTGTGATTTTTTATTTGCTGTTGTGTTTAGTTTTTTTATTTTTGTGTTTTTTACTTCAGGACCACCATTGAAATTGGACGCTTTATTAATTCCGTCAATGTCTAATGTTTCTGCTGTATTATTGTTCCACCTTTGATATTTCATACAATCTATTGAATTTTGCCATTAAGAATGTTATACATGAGATATTTGTCCTTTTGAAATATTATTAAGTGGGCTGATTAAGAGGCTAAGATGCACAAAAGCCACAGGTGGTGTGTTGAGTTTCAAGACGCAGATGTTATTTATATTCAGGCTTTGATCTTAAGTAAGACACACAAACACACACGCACACACACACATAAATTATAGCCATTAATTTCCATAGCTTGGAGGACATTGACCTAAAATACTGTATTTTTTAATACTTATTGAAATTAAACCTTACAGTATATTGTCATTTTTTTTGTTCTTTGAAATAAATATTAAGCTCTAACCTGCTTGGTTTGTCACCTTCTTCCTCTTGAATCCACTGCGGTTTGATGTGCAACATTGGCCTCAATGCCATTTTGAGAACTTGTTTTTTTTCCCTCTTGTTGGACACCTAAGGTGTAATTAAGGCAATTAGTCTGTTCCTTGATTCAACCTTTGCCGATTACAATGGATGACTCAGAATCCACACAGACATACGGTTGATACCATATCCTCAAATAGTGGCCAAAGATTTACTTAAAAATAATGGAAGTAATGCAAGTAATCATTTGACTCATTTAAACACCTCTCACATACGTACAAGGTATTGCATTCTCACCCGTGGAGGCAGCATTTCATCGCCAAGCCACCAAATGACACTTGTCAGTTGGTTTAGTGATGCGTCGCTTGACAGCTTATCAAACATGATAATATCATTATCGTTATGTTCAATCAATGAGTGGGTCTATTTGAGTAATTACGATCCAGTACATGAATTTTCCTTGTTTTACCAGTTACCTGGATATTGGTCCTGTACACCTAAACAAAAAAAAATGAGGCAACACTATTTTCTAATTGTGCACACAAGCTGCTGTGATTAAGCACACTTAGAAACAAAAACAAAAGGAATGACTGGATCTCCATGGCAACCAAGTCAGTCCAAGAGTGATGCGTTTAGACGTTGATAGGATATTGTATTATTGGATTCCTTCAGTGCTCTCTTGTCAAACTTTGGATACAACTCTCTAGTCTAAAGGGCCTTACTTAATAACACACTCCGTCAATGTGGATGTGTGTTTGATTCGATCGCAGCAGCAGTTGACTTTATTAGCTCAAGCTGCTTCTGTGTGCGTGTGTGTGTTCAAACAAAACAGTCTAACTGACATGCTCCTCGCTGGTGCAATTTAGCCCAGAGGCCCAAAGCAAGATCTTTGCGCCCAACCCCACCTCAACTGGGGTCTTCCCCGCCCCCTCTTTCAACTCTTCCTCCTCTCTCTCTTTCACTTGTCCGTCTCCATCTCAACCACTGCATCTGCCATCTATCACAACATGACCTCCTGCCTCAGATGAGACAAGGATTCCAAGGATTTGGAGGCTTTTCTCTGCAGCTCTCATCTTCCCAGCTGTCTGCCTCGGGACTCGGGAGGGAAGCAGAGTAGTAAGCATGTTTAAATAAATAAATAAAACACAAATAGCGTAGGTGGGAAGGATGCATAGATAAATAAATAGCCAGATAGATTTCAATTGGGTCATTTTTATTAAATGTTTATTTTTCATTAGTTTTATTTTATCTTTCATTAATAGATAATACGAACAATCTTATCTACGTGTGTATCTTTGTGTTTTTCTCTCTCTCTCTCTCGCTCTCTTTTTCTCTCTTTCTATCTCTCTCTTTCTCAACATATTTTCTACAATGACCATATCCTGAAAAAATTGAACAGTGTCAGTGAAAGTGTTTTATTTTTCCTTTGTACCGCCCCAAAATAGGCGTAAACATTTGTATGTGGATGGACGCCACCAAAACACAAGTACCCTGCCCTGCCAACACATTAATAACATCACTTAATCAAGTATTTGTTGCTTATCAGAAGTTAGCGCTGTTCGCTGAGCTAATCTGTGCATCTAACAAAAATCAATGCAGCTCTGCTTACTAATTGGCTTTGACATGGTAGCAGCCAGGGTGTCGCATCTTTAGGGGTTTTGGGTGCCTCTGCGTCATAGTAGTTCCCTTTTTTTTCATGGGGGCTAAAGTCCTAGAACCCGCCGTGAAATTTTGCGGTAGTAGCATCCTTATATTTATTATATCATCACTATAAAGTATATTTTAAAGCTGTATTCATAATTCCAATACAAAATGAATGTGAGGTCCATGTATTATTTTTGTCCCCTGTGACTATCTGTGACTTTGAATGTGTGTGTCTTTAAAAGGCGACGTCTTGTCTGGTGAGTGACATGGGTGTCCGTGAATGAGAGTCATATAATTGAAAAGAGGACCGTATTTTCAAAAATTGTGGATGAAAATATTTGCAGTCTGGAGCCGTTGATCAAAAGTGTGTGTTTCCTCCCTGGGGGTGCTTTAGCACTCGCAGCACCTTATTTGCTGCTTGTTAGTGATCCTTCACTTTTGGCTTCAGTAAGTGAAACACATCCAATATAGACTATAGCTCAGGCCCCTTTACTGGGCCATAGAATATATTCCATTAAATTGCTTTCAATTATAACCCCTCAATTAATTGAATTACTTGTGTCAGCGGTCACGGTTTCGGTAGAGTGAGAACGTTTTTTTGCAATAGCAGCCACACATAGCGCCACTGTGTTTGGCTAATGATGTGGTATGCTTTGGATCATAACTTGTTCATCTGCTCCTGCATACAATTTTCATATACTCATTTGGAGTCAAGTTGACCTACCTTTCATCTGTAAAAATAATATGTTTTAAGCCCACGTGTAATGTTGTCTTCCAAAGTCTAATGGGATGATTAAATATTTGGTTTTGTGGCTTATGGTCAACACTCTGTATTTGAAATAATGATGGCGTATTTGATCATTGAAATTCAACCGACTCTTTCTGGACTTGCTATGGAAAAGTGTCATTAAAACAGCAAAACCAATGGCCAGCCAACATGTTTCTGTATATCTAATACATCAATCACTCCTTTAAGCCATCAGTTTCTCATCACAGCTTCTCATTAGAGAAAAACACCCCGGAGACCAAAACTCATCAGGACAAAATGAAATCCTCATGCTTTTACTAACTTACATTTGAGTGCAGTCCTTATATATATTTTTTTTTTTTCTTAATTTTCTTGTTGTTGTTAACAGTCGTAGCTTGTATGTCTTACAAAATGATGACACAATATATAACACTAAATCTATTCTCTTCTGTGAGTGGAAATGATTGGTGAAATGTCAAAATCTCATTTGTGGAGCAGGCCCATCACTGATGAAGTTCGTTAAGAAGGTTCTGCCAGGCTGCCCTCGGACGAAAAATAAAAGAGCTGTCAAGTGTTTACCAATTTTGCTGGAATGAAGGCATACCTTTGAGATGGATGTAGGGACTGACACAAAAAGCCCCCCACGCAACCTGCTCCGTCCTCAAGGTGTGTGACTAGAGCCGAGATGTACGTTTGCGGCCACTCACGTACACGCGATATGAAGTGCTCAGAATAAGAGCACTTCTATCTGCCATCAACACATTGTCATCATAATGAAAAATAACACTGAGGGACAATACTTCAAAAAGGTGAAAATCATAACTGTGTGACTACTTTGTCACAGTTTAGTTTTTTTTGCTTCTAATAACAGAACAAATACAATCGATCTAATTGTGGTGACCCACAAGGGATAGACATTTACCAATTACCTGTATCTTTAAGGGACATAATCTTTTTCACATCATTCATTTGGTGGGGGTGTTTATTTGAACACATTATTTTTTTATATTAAAAAAAGCATCATGAAAAAATGGCATAGGCAACACGCTCTGCAGTGAGAAAAAAATGTTTATCAAAAACAAAACTGGGGTTTTATTCCAATGTATATTTAATATTGCAAGTCACTGTAAAATTATACTCAATTTGAAGAATAAGACTGCACTATGCACATTAATGTTAAATAGAATTTGTGAATAAAAACAAAGCTGAAGTTTAAACACAAATATATTGAATTTAAAAGTTAAATACAACTGAACTGTTCTGTACTAGCAAGTACTGTACGACTAAAGGGAGGCGGAACAGTCACAAAGCACATGAAATGTGATTTTTGCGAGATGGATTGAAACCACAGTCGAGGGGTAGTTTTAGCTCCGATTTGGACAGGATGCGTCTCAGTCTGAACAGCTCCAAACACATCAATCAGTTTTACAAGTTATTTATATAGTGCATTTCACAACAGCTGGTGTTGTAACTAAGCACTTTATATACGGTGTAATATAAATTAGCTGTAAATTAAAACATGAATTAAAGCATATAATCAGTAGATACTAGAAAAAAAAAAGGCAGACCAGCGACAGTCTCATGGTGATTTGACCCCGGATTGGTTATGCAGCTCATCAAGTCAAGGCAAATCAATTCCAGAATAATGGACTGATGCCAACCTGAGTGTCTAGTGAAAATCCTCCAATACACTGATGGACGCTCTTCTCCTCTAAATTGGTCTGCAAGCAAAACAACTAAATACTGCCTCGAACGCTCCATCAAGGTAGCTCATGAAAGTCCTCCATCATCAAAGCCACCATTTTTCCAAAAACCTCAGGCCAAAACAATGATTTAGACAAGATTTGAGTTTGTCAGCAAAAACAGTGTTGACAGTCATCCCTAAAAGTCAGATTTGAGGTGGAATCCGATTGGAATCGGATACACCTGCAATCTGAACGCTGTCTTAGCGCCAACTGTTTGGGATCACAGGAAAACAGGCCGTCAGCCACCCAGTCGAGATGTATCTCTTCAATAATACTTCCTTGACGCTGATTACAACTTTCATATTGGCCAAGGTTTAGGCGCCATCTTGTAGCATCTTACTGTGTTAAGTTAATTAGCACAAAAAAATAAAAAGGTGAATTTTACAGCAAATGGCTAAGGAAATGATTTTATGTCTCTAATTTATTTCTTAATTATTATTTCTGAACACATCTCTAAAATTAGCCAATCAGAGACTGCAGAGACAGAAGGTGTGACCATTTACGTACAGGCACTGCTCCTCGCAGAGGCTTGTGGGGTTGTCAGCTAGAATAGGCTGTTTGTTGTACCAAAGTGCCAATATTAGTGAGTGCAGAAGCGAACTAGAGGAATACATTTTTTTGGAGTAACTGTACAATGATTGGTCCAGAAGAAGTAGTTGTGTTTATTGCAATAGCAGAGCCGTCGCTCGCAATGTACAGCGCCAATGCGCTTCAGTGTATTTATGTTGCTACAACATACTTTGCCTTTTATGGGCTGTTTGCAACACCATTCATCTTGTGATTCGCTTTGCCTCTCTGGCCACTTTGTTCTGTTTTGTGTTGCTTCTATGTCATTCTTCATCCTCCTTTACTCACTCTGTGACTTTTTTCTCTTGAGCTTTTATAGCATTTATTTAGGTCTGTAACAGTGGTGCTTTATGTGGAACAAATAAATAATGGGGTGGCAAACAACAAAATGCAGTCGTCTGACTTCCCAGCCGATGTTCTTTTTAAACAGCAATTTCTCTTCAAACTACAAGGTTACAAATAACACAAATCACTGGGGACCCATAAAAGAAATTCTAACTGAACATTTTTACTCTAGTAGACACAGCGACACAGATATAGAACATAATTGCCTCATTTCATGCATGTGATGCATCAGCATGGTCATTTGTTGCTAGGCAGAGTTCATCGGGCTTAATTTTAGGTACCTCATTAGATCATGGGAAAACATGCAAGCCACGCCCACTAGGCTCTGTGAAAGACTAAATAATAATAATAATGGAGTGAAAGTTATAATTCATTAAAGTTAATTACATTCCAACAATTACAAAATTAATGATATCCAGAATGGTTACATTGGTTAGTGTAGCTTTACAAAAGCAACAATTTATTTTAATCCAAATAAAATGGAACATTATATTTAATGTACTATAGTTGATCTATTCCTAACATTGAATCTCATTAAATTGTGCAAGTGATTGTAATTTTGTGTGTGCTGTGAATATAAAACACATTTTAGAATATGATTTGCATCACTTCTCCTGAAATGAAATATTACAGGTTATGATTTTACATCAACTGTGAACATTAATTTTCTCTTATACAAATCATCATGTAAGCCTCCATCTTTCCTGCATTGTGTGATGTATCAGGTCACTGCAATGTGGCTGCAACTAGTGTTGGTGTGGCAGTGTTAAAATGACACACGAGTTCGAAGTGAGGTCATTGTCGCACAAGATGGTTAATGGAACTTCAATTGGGTCCAGGGAAGTTGGGTCACAACTATTTTTTTTATTCCTGTTGAGTAAGATCACATTGCTGAAAGGTTAACGTTGGAAAAGAAACTGTGCAGTTATTGTCTTCCAAGTTGGATTTGTATTTTTTTTTTATTGATTCTCATTAAATTGTGCAAGTGTGCTAAATCTTGTGGCCGGTGAGTTTGCGCACATTGAATTGATTTTATCTTTAGCGCATCTATCTGTTTATTTCCTCACCATCGACGTATCGATGCTTTTAGTTCGTAGGTATTTCGGCTGACATACACTGCACACAGCAAAGTGAAGGCTCTCGGGTGAAATTTCAAGATAAGCCAACCTCTACAGTACAACTTCATTTGACCGTCTCGAAATTTCTACTTTTGATTACTTTTTGTACATCTTGTAACTGAAGGAAAAATGTGTAATTCTCAGGTTCAATTGGAATTATTTCAACAAGCCACTATCCACATTTTGACATCATGTGATCAAGACAACCTAACAACTGATCAACAGTACTTCACCTTTATGAAGCTTTTAACAGGAAATTGTCAGAGAGATGTGGCCACTGAGCTTAGGTTTACGTGTCATCATCTGGTTAAAACAGAGATGCAAAGAAACTGGAAGCATCACAGAAAGGCCTAGAAGTGGATGTGCATGAATTTTGTCTATGTATTTTTTTCTTATAGATTATTTTAGGTTCATTTTGAATAAAAGGCAGGGATCCCTAACATTTTGGGAATGTGATCAATCAGGAACCTCGAATTTTAAATAAATGTACTGTATGAGTACATAGGTATATACCCATGTAAGTGGTGTACATGCTTCCTGATTTTCTTGCTAAGACTTTTGTACAAAAGTATATTGTGTTTTTTGTTTTTGCTTCGGTGCTTTGGTTTAAACTTGTGTGATTCAGGTTTTGTTTCTTTCTTTGTGTTATGTTAAGTTATGTCTTCTGCTGTGTAGTTAAATCTTCCACGGCTATGTTCCTTTACTACTCTTCTTCTATTGAGCTATCATTTATCTTTATTTACCTGTGTGGCATTTATTCTTGTTGTGACATCTAGCTCCTGTTGTGGCTCTGCACTGAAATTATCCTTTCTCACTAGATTATGAATTTTCTGCATCACTGTTGTGTGAATGTAATTTTGATGAGAGGAAATTGTTGCTTACTACCATGGTGAACTCAAGATGACCAACACAGCAAAACACACATAATGTTATCGCTATTAACAATCGTGAGTCTCCTCCCCAAAACCAGAAGTGTCTCCTATTACCAACGCTGACGTGTGAGAGGCAACATGGTACTACAGGCCATCCACACTGATGAAAAAATGCACACAGAAAACAGCAGTAGAAGAGGAAATGGAACACCAAAGTAAGTGCAGACTCCTTTGTTTGTCATTTCCTGAAAAGGACATCCTCTGTTAGCTGTCGTGGATCAAAGATGAACACTGAAAAATACCTCTGAACATTCTACATTAACCTTAAATTATTTGGTGTCATTTAGTGTAAAAAAAAAAAAAAAGTTGTAAAATGCAAATCTAACTAACTGACAACATACAACAGCTGCACAAAAGTATTGGCGTTTTCTGACATTGTTGGATTCTTCTAACATTTCTTTTGAGCAGTGCACACGGACATTTAATCGTGATACCGCACAAATAACTTGATAATATTTGCTTCATTTACGTGACTTGTAAAATAAATGCACAGATGCTAAATACATATTAGATGAGACATCAATCATATTTTAACCCATCACGAATAAGAAGTTGATTGAGCCTGTACTTTCATATTTTTCTATTTAGTAGCAAACATGTTATTGGCTTGCATAAATACTTGGCCATGTAAACTATAATTATAAATATGCCTCAGTATCCTGTTCTGTGGTGGTCCTAATTATATACGTATGTGTGGGAGGGGGCAGGCCTGCGCGACAGAGCCTAATCAGTTTGTTTTACAGTGGCGCTATTTTTAATGGCCTGTGCAGCATTTGGTGTTGTGGTGAGATAATCAAGTGACTAATTGTAGCGTGTGTGATGTGCACCACTGGGGGTGACTGCTACACTGGCAAAAAAAAAAAAAAAAAAATCTTTAAAGATGGCTGATTTTTGTCCGCAAAGGAGGAACTGAACACAATTATAGAGAAAATGATTGGAAGGGATTCTGCGTTTGGTACATTTCACATTAGTCTAGGACAAATTTATTCAGACTGGAAAGGACATATAGGACATTCAAAACTGGAAAAAAATATTTTTAGCGTGTTTTTGAATGAGAGCCATCTGTGGGCTAAACTTGCAATATCCAGTAGATATAGCTGTGGTGAAAAAAAATATTATTATTTAACATTTAATAATATTATTTTCTTTCACTATGTTTTAAAACGGGGAATGATTAACTTGTATTTCAAAATTCAAGCAATAAATATGTATGTTTGCTTTTAGGTTTAGCACAATCGCGCAAAATGGGGTGCATTCGTCCTGGAGCAGGAGCACGAGATTCTGATTGGTTTCTAACATGGGCTGTGACTCAGAAATGAATGAGAGGGGAACACGATCTGTCTCTTGGAATACAAACACTCTCTGAGTGGTGATAGGGCATCAGAGTGAATTTCCAAATGGACCAATGGTTGAATTAGCCACGATTGTCATTTGTGTTCAGTCTGGGTGTGGAGCGAAATTAATTGAGGCCCTCCTCCACAATATGATAGCAAAGCAATACTTTCCTTATTCATCATGACGATGACCTGTGTAAATGAAGTATCTCCCCTCCCTTCACCATAGTTACTTGGCACCAGTATGCCACAACTTGGCATATTATACAGGGCTTTGGCAACAGCAAATCTGTGACTTTTTCACCAAATAAGGAATGTATTCCCTCAAAAATATATGATTAGGTGAATTCACGAGTTGAGAACACTGTTCGATCATATCCAAACCAAAAGGAAAGTAGAGCTGCAAAGAGTTTAGCCAAGAACAAAATGGAAACAGCGCCCAAAGAGTTGATCCTGAGAGGAAAGAAATGCAAAGAAGAAAAAAAGAGTCTAACTAGTCATTGGAGAGAAAACATTTAAACTTTTCTATCACTGAAGGACACGACACTTGAAAAACACAGGCATGTTATTAGGACACCTTTGAACTGTTTTAAAAGAGCAAATTTGCATAAATGCTACAGTACATTGCGACGTGCATGAAAATTTCCGTCAGTGTCTGTTTGGAGAGTGGGCAAGTGCACACACGTAATCTTTGCTGACTTTCAAGGAATGCATTTGGGACTGTGAGACTTCTGTTAACTTGTTTCATTTTTCTTCAACGTTATTAAAGTCAGAAGAATAATTTTGTTCATTTTTATTTTGTTTATCTCCAATTTGCTTTACTATTTTTTTAGTCATGGATTAAGTGGATTAGGAATCAGAAAGAGAGCGAATGATGGGCGTAGAAGGAAGCACAAGGGAGATAATGAGAAAAACATGGAGGACAGATAAAAGGCAACAAGAGACATGTACAAGCATGCAGACCCAGTAAGAGAGTGAGCGCTTTCACATAGTGAAAGCGGTCATTGAATTTGAATTACTTTTTTTTTACCACAAATTTGTTAGAAGCCTTTAATGGAGGCTGCACATATGTGTAGAATTGCAATTGACCTTTTCTTCATCAAAATTCCATTCTGGTGTCCTATGACTAATGAGCTCACCCTCATTGCCAGTGCAATCCGTCCCAAACCCACTGCATGGCCACAAAATTAGGTTCATTTGCACAGTGTAATGAGATCACAAAATTTCAAGATACTACCAGGAATTACAAAATGTATATCTTTATTTTTGTACTAATTTCCAATATATTCTTAATATTATATGGGTAAATATGTGTATATATATAGATATATATATATATATATATATATAACATCCATATTGCACGACACTCAGTAGTGATCAGTGTTATGCTGCATGGAATACCTTCTAGCATCTTTGGCTGCTATGAGCATAAAAGAGGACTAATTCAGGCTTGACTTTCCTCGAGCAAAGATATTTGCGAATGGGAGGCTGTTCACATCCAAACAGCAACCTCGGGAGGCTGTTCTAATATCCTTCAAATTAATTCAAGCAGAACATCTGCAAAAACTCGCAAGTTCAATAGATGTAAGACTTGCGGAGCTGCTATCAAATACGAGGTCCAAATTAAAATGTATCTTGACCTCTTAAGAGGTTTTTGATTGAACTACCTTTTCAATACAAACTCCTAATGCTGCAAATTTATTTATCTATTTAACAACTATTTTTCACTTCTTTACAATATGTACATTCTTGGAACACTGCTGTGCATAATAATTTGGAACAGTGCCGTTCAAGAAAAACTACATTTTTATTTTTGAAAAAAATAGAGTTATAATAGGGAGGCTTTTGGAAAAATATTAAATTATTCTCTTAACAGTTGATGACTAGGAAATTATGCTGAGTGCCATTTGGATTAGAGAAAAACAAAATTTGTATAATAACTTGGAACGACGTGTATTAGGAACATTATGATTCAGTGCAGTTCTACCACCACTGTTATGTAAAATACATAAAACATATCACTAAATTAATACCTCCTGAACTTTCAAGGAAAACACTTCTCTTTGCATCTCCTCTCTCAACCTGATCACATCTGCTGATTAAGATGATTTCATCCTGCTAATACTCCTTGCCAATACTGGGAACACTGATAACAACTTGAGGGTATTTTCATTAATGTTTGGCTTATTTCTTTCCCAAGTTCCCCCTCAATGTATTTTTAGATTAGCCTTGTGGATAGTAATGCTGATGATGAGGATAGTAGCAAGCCGGCAGCCATGCAGGGAATGTGTGTAATAAACCGCAATTACTGCTTCACCCGTCACATACGTAAACAAAGCCATGGGCTGTGCTCAAATTTCCCATGTGAACATTATGTTTAAAAAAAAATCTGCCCTTTTTCTAATTGGTCTTTATATTTGCATGTGCATTTTCCATGTGCCACTAAATGAGAGAGGTCTGTTATTTGTAGTCCACAACCTTGTTATGTCTCAAGCATCACAGCTTCTAATTCTGTAACAATCAGCAGGTCTTGTTTTTCCTTTTTTCTTTCCTGCGATATGCATGTGTGTGTGGAAAGTGTAAGTGTCCTTGCAGAGTGCCTGCTCACCCTTCTGTTGTGACAGAACAGGTGCAAATGAATATGAAACAGACGGCCAGCGCTTTTAGGGTCGGCCCCTTGTGTGTCCATGCGCATGTCTGAGGCGTCATGGAAGAGGAGTACGTCTGGCTTTTTTGTGTCAATTAGCTCTGGCTTCAAGTGTCAAATCAAATACACACTCTGAGAGAGACAACATGACAGTATGATGAAACCACAAAATTTGAACTTTTGCACTCACTTAAACCGAAGGCCACTGTGGCTTCTAGACCGTTTTACCTTGTGTGGCGAGGGGATGGCAGGAGGCTCAGTTGGGAGGGCTCAGGTCATTGCTAACACAGGGTACAATAAATAACACATTGTGTCTCAACAACATGGCCTAAGCAAGCATATTGTAATCAATAAATATAAAATACAAATAAACAAAAGCACAATTATCGTGCGTGCCTCTTGTGCACCTGAGTACAGTGTGTATGTCTCTTTGATGATGTAACATGTGTTCCTGCTTCCGTATGGCTTCCCGCTTCACTATAACACCCACAATTTCACAGTACAAACTCAACAGACGCCGGGTCATGTGATTTTACGCCATCAAAGATAAAATAGCTACATATTCAGCTTTTTAAATATCAGAATCCATAACATTTCATATGGACATCAATTATTTATCAATCAATCTGTTATATAACTAACCCATCACTAGGTCCAAAATGTTAGGTCAATATTTTGATCCAAAAGGGGGTACGTTATTCATAAAAGTTGAACATGCAGTAGTTCCTCTTCAGTACGAGATATTGGCGCGTGTGAGACAGCTTACATACCACCAATTTCCCACCATGAGGCTAACATCACATCTGTCTGTCATAAGGTGCGGCTGACTGACAGGTCAGGCCATGTTATTTAAAGACAATCGGATATAGATAAAACAAATGGATGAAGACAAATTCAATAATTCAGTGAAGACACTGAAGACAACACCTTTTTAGAAGAGTTCGTATCCGGGGGGAAGCTTCATGTGCAAGTGCAGCTCTGATTAGACGGAGAGCATAATCATTCAGCAGTCCAAAGACTTTATCCATGACCTGGTTGAGCAACAAGACCTGGCTAACTGCATGTAGCAAGGCTAATGTTTTTTTTTGTTTGTTTTTTTTTAATTTATTTCCCTGCCGCCTTTTTCAAACATCAAGATCCGACCCAACATGTTATCAAACAGGTATGACAATGATCTAAGGACGCTTTCTCATTAAGGCCACTTTTGTCCTGTCTGGAGGAAATTAAAGTCAAAATGTTACTGAAAAGAAAACAGAAATTATGGTGTTTGGTTCCAGGGGCCCTTGTACTTCTCACCTTGTTGACTTGGGCCCCCTGACGCCTTATCTAAAGCGTGCAGTCTCGGACATGGGTTTTAAATTGAAAAGTGATTTTAATTTGGACCGGCAAATTGGTACCATTGTCTTCTATGTTCATTTTACGCAGCTTCTTCTTTCTCAACAGCACTTAGATACAGAAATCTATGCCTGCATTTCATCTCAGAAGGATTACTGTAATACACCATTTTGGAGTCAGCCAGCCCTCCCTCCAGCTGGTCCAAAATTATTTTGCTTGTCTACGAACTGGAGCTCATAAAAGAAAGGATATGACTCAGATTCTGGCGTCACTTCACTGGTTCCCTGTACATTTTAGAGTTCATTTTAAGACAAAGGTTGAGTTAAACCTAATCGCCACCATTACCAGATATGAATTCATCACCGCAAACGAGGGCATTCCTGATTATGTCCTTGGTCCAGTTTACGCATTTAATAGCTGGTAGCCACAGGGTCCTTTGGTGATTCTGAAATAGCCTGTTTCTTCTTGGTATTGAGAACAACTTTAACTTCTTTTTATTCTGATTGGTACACTCGTACACACAACAGTAAGGCATGCTGATATTTGAAACTACCCAAAAACTATAACAACGCACAAGCTAAAAAAGAAAACTAATTTCCTTTTGTCTTGAATCAGTGATGCACATGAGGTAGAAGTACAACTGAAAAATGGACTACAGAAAATGATGATAGGTTAAACTTCTGTCTTCGGTTAATACATTGGTTTATGATTCCAACAGTTTGCCAAGTAAACCGGCATTCCTTTTCTTCCAAACTAAATAGAGCTTCACTGTCATCCAATAAGGACGTATGTACAACTCTGAAGGTTACAAGGACATTGCGTTCACAATGAGATCTATTTTATTTGCACTATGGATATTTTTAAAGAAATAATAAAAATCGTGCAATTATCTTATTTGTATTACTTTAAATATGGGAAGCTCTGCAGCTACCTGCTGGCCTGCTGTGACTCCCTCTCTCTCTCTCTCATTCTCTGTCTCACTTTATGTCTCCCCTCGCTCTCTCTTATCTTTGTGATGTCTCTCTCCCCACTCTCTCTCTTTATTTCTTGTTCTTTTCTGTTATTTTTTTATTTTGTAAACTGTGATAAGAACTTCATAATCACTGGACACGAAATCTCACAGAATTCCCATGTCCCCCCTCTCATAACTGCAGTGTGAGGCATTACCTTCCATGGCCCCACAAATAGCCCCCTCAACATCCTCATTAGTTGGGGAGAGAAATAGAGAGCGAAAGATTTATGTCTACTTTGTGACTTTACTGTAGCACATCCCTGTCAGGTGACACGCCCCCGACACACACGCACTGATCTGCTCTCTCCCCTGAGACACAGACATGCAGAAAAGGGCGAAGACAGGAGCAGCCGACCTGCTGCTCCACGAATTTATGATTAATTAATGTCGCCGCTCTACTCATTCTAACCTCACCGGAGCATTAATCGAATCCACATCACTTTGGTTGTACCACCGCCACTGGAGGAGCAAAACGTGGGCTTGGAGAAAAAGCAAGATTCGGAGTGTCCTTCCTCCGCGCTCCGCATGTTGCGCGCATAAGCGCATGCTGGCTTGTTGTGATGCACGCTACGACGCACAAGAAGAAATGTGCGCGATCACTCACAGAAGAAGCCTCAACTCGGTTCCAGATCGCTACTTACAGTTTTTAATAACCGTTATTTCTGCAAACTGCTGGGATTCTTTGATGGGTAATTATCTTTCCTAATAAGAACCTAGATTTGAGTCCAGTTCGGTAGGTGTCTGTGCGTTTTTTTTTAATCCGACCCCGATACATATGGACTATGCAGGGCGCAGTGTACAAGCAGTCGCACAGCTGCTTCTCCACAACGCGTCCTCGGTGAGGCTTGTCGGCACCCAACAGAGAACTGTCAGGAATGCGGAGCCCGGATTTGTCCTATCCACTATCACCTGTGACACTCCCAGCAGTGCGCACCCACGTAAGTCTTTCTCATGACTCTTCATATAATTTACGTGTTGATGATAATTTATAAAGAGCAAAGTCACATGGTATGTAAATCTAGGGCATGGTACTGCTGAACCAAACCTAATATTTGATTACCGAGCCAAGTGTGCACATTAATGTCCATTACAATTGTTGTGAAGTTCAACACTGACCTTGAAATACACTTTGTGTAGTTTTCTCCCATTGTTGTCGGATGCCTTTACAAATTGTAGTTATATGAGTATGCAGTGCTTGAATAAAAAAAAAAAATCAATACGTCATATGCAGTAAACAGAAGCTATACTATGAACCCTTTAGCGCGTGAACTGGAGGCAGTAAAACTACGTGAGTAGTCCCTGTCAATCGGGGATCAAAGTTAATGATAACTTCTTGAAAAGAATACTGACATGCAGTACCTTGATGTATTTGTTAGCTCATCTGCCACTTGCTTTAGATCTTGTGTGGATTTAACATGTTCTCACAGCGCTTGCGTGGGCTGTGTCCGATTATTCTCATTTCTACCCATTTTACAAAAACATGACTCTTTGGCAGAGCTGGGCACTTGACCCTTTTTTGCCGGCCATTCCCCGCCTTCCAGTTGTGAGCTAGGAAGCTTTCCGGCCTACACCCTCCCGCCCTATTTATATAAAATTGTATGCCCCCGACCTTTCTGTGCAGAGTTTGCATGTTCTCCTCATGCCTGCGTGGGTTTCCTCTGGGCACTCCGGTTTCCTCCCACATTCCAAAAACATGCATGGGAGGTTGATTGGACACTCTGAATTGCCCCTAGGTGTGAGTGTGACTGCGGATGGTTGTCCGTCTACATGTGCCCTGTGATTGGCTGGCAACCAGTTCAGGGTGTACGCCGCCTACTGCTGGGATAGGCTCCAGCACCTCCCATGACCCTTGTGAGGAGAAGCGGTACAGATAAAGGATGGATGGATAAAATGGGTTGGCTAACTTGTCTTTAATCATCGGGTACCAACAGCATTTTTGAAATAATAAATATAACAAAACTGTGAGCAATATTTAAATGTAGCCTCTTTCCACCTATCCCTTTCCGCCCTTGTCTCTCTGACCAAAGCTATGGTTGTCACTGATGTGCATGAGCGCAATCCTCTAACATGGCCATTCATAATGGCGTGCAATTATGAAAGAGTGTAGTCATGACAAACCGTCATGGAGAATGCTTATTGAGGTTCAACGACGCTAATCTAGCATTGAACCAGCTAATGCTAGCCACATAATTGTAGTTACATGTTACTGTCACATTCTAGGGCAGTGGTGTCCAAAGTACGGCCGTTTGCCACTTGTCGTCCCTTTCTCAGCGGCCCACATCAAATACCCAAAAATACATTTTCACATGGCCTGTAACCTTATTGGGTGTGGGTGTTAAAAAGGAGGGTGGTTACGACACCCACATCCCTCAACTATATGACTGATTCTAGTAATAAATTAAACTTAAGGAACTTTTCTCAATGTGCAAAGAAGCTATTAACAACTAAAATAGAAACAATATTTCACTTTATAATGTCTCCAGACTATTGCGTGAAACACAAATTGACTTGCAAACTAAATATTCAGTTTTTCCACTCCTTTTCACTGTATTACTGATAAATGCCCAAAGTGTGGAGTTTTTCAACACCAAATTAAACAGAAAACAAATCTGCAAATTTATTGACACATAAGCAAGGAGATGAAAAATGAAATTGTATTATCAAAAGATTTTGTGTCAAAATGTTACCATTCAGTTGTAGTGTGGTCAGATAATTACATTTCAGAAGCCAAATAATGTTTTCCTTCTCATTGTGCTGTCTGTATCAAGGTCTGATTTGATTTGAACTAGGGCTGTCAAAATTAAAGTGTTAACTCAGGTGATTAATTGAACATTTTTTAACTCAGTAAAATATTTGAACTCAATTAAGTCAGTTTGATTGACTTCAAAAATAATTTGCATACTTGGCAAATATTGTGCCATATTAGCTGTACATCTTTAGCAAGTCTCAGAACAAAACACCGTGTTCAAGTTACCACTGGGCCTTGCAAAACAACACTGCTGGAGTGTGGCGCTTGTGGGCAGTTTTGAGAAATGTTTCGACAAAAAATGCCTGTAAAGATGTCTCCATTTAGATGGTATTCAAGAATCAAAGAAAGCTATTAGAACAGTCTTTGATTGATTCTGATTCTGATTGTAAATATACTTCATATTTGGTGATTTTGCATCAATTACAAGATATTATTCAAGTAAATACCTGTTCCAAGCATGGCAAAAAAATTGTAGTTGAAAAATGTGATTAATCGCAATTAATCATGGAATTTTTCTGATTAATTAGTTAAAAAAATTAATCACTTGACAGCGCTAATTTGAACATACATCACAATAATAATTAAGATCCTCAAGTAAACTGCTTTAAAAATGGTCTCAATCTTATTGCAGATTGGTCTTGTTTTGGTTCTGAAGATATGCTCAGTGGAGGGGCGGACCTATTCGAAGTCACCACAAAATCATGAAATTATTTGCCTCTTCACTTTTAAATGAGACGTCAAAAATAACTTTGCCATTCGAAGTGAAAATAGCAAAAAACATACTCGATTGGTTTAAGTGTGTTCACTAATGTCGAGAATGCCCAAGTGACCCTTTCATCCTTTGATTTTTTTGGTACATGGCTCCATATTGGATGCCCTCTCCCCTCCCTATCGGACATCAACACCACCCGGTGCCTTAGCACAGCGCTCACAAGATCATCAAGGAAAATACTCACCCGAGCGCGCACCTGTTCGACCTGTTGCCCTCTGGCAGACGCTACAGGTTCATCAAAACAAAAACTAACAGACTGAAAAACAGTTTCTTCCCGAGAGCCATCTCCATGTTGAACTCACGCACACAACAACCCTTACCTTGCAGAATTGCAACACAATGTTTTATTTATTTAATTTCATATTTATTTTGTATCTAATTATTTAATCTTTAATTAATATAATTGATTTATTTAATTAAATTGTTTTTTTTTTATATATTGCTGCGGCGAGGGGAGCTCTCCTATCTCGTTGTACACTGAGTACAATGACAAAAAAGGGCATTCTGATTCTGATTCTGTTTTTAACACATCTTGTATCAAAGTTTTCCAGTGACTGGCTCAAGACACAAATGCAAGTCTGATGCCTCATTGAGAATTTGTGTTGTTTCCTTTCTCGTCTACCCAGTCAGCCGGTGAGCCCACATAGGTCATGCTGAGACAGGTCCTCCTCAACTCCACCAGTACCCCACACCTTGACCTCGTGCTCATGGCCCATTCTTCTACGAGCGCCCCCACCTCCGTCAATGTGTCTCACGGGGGCTTGGTGAGCGTGGCCGCCCTACTGAGACCCACCGCGAGCCGCGGGGGAGGAGGAGGAGGGCTCCGAGATGGCGAGCTCCACAAACCGGACCTGTTCACATACATCGTCATGTGCCTCCTGTTGTTTCTGCTGGTGCTGATCATTGTGTTCTTCATCAACTGTCAACTGCGGAATTCTTTCTTTGCCTCCATGCCGTACGACAGGTCACTGAGAGAAGCCCGGACCTCATACAAGTAGCCTGACGGGATGAGACTCTGGATCTTTACTGGACCGTGGACTGCGTCTTCATATGAAGTTGTTGCCTTTCTCATTTCTCTAAGACACTGGACTGTTTGGATACCAGTCTGAAATATGAACACACACAAGATGGGCAAGGCTAGGTTTCGATCAAAAGATGCAACAGCTTTCTCGTCCTGTCACTGAGCAAACTATTGTATGTAATGTTTGAAGATTGGGCTTTACTGCGGGAGGAGACCCAGGTATTGACTCTCCCACTGGGTAATTTGTCTCTGAAAGCTGAAAACAGCTCATATGTTTGCAACAAACCTTGCTTTTATCATTTTTTATTTCAACACATTTGTCGGAATGTCTGTTTTAGTTAAGTCTTTTGAGAGGTCAGAAATAACTCAAAAACATTGTAGGCGACTTTGATGAGCAAGTATTTGCTTTTTTTGTCAATACACAAATGAAAATTTATATTTTTGGTAGCCTCGGATCATATTTCATACAAAGATTGTGTAGCTATGTAGATGGCCGTGACTGTGCATTTTTCCTTTCGTCAATGAAAATTTCTGACTTGTCAGATTTCTGGAATTCAGCATTCATAATATTTTACCATCGCCTTGAAAGATATTATCCAGAATATAGAAGTGTTTGTCTTGTGCAATGATGCTACCAAATCACGTTCCCTATTCTTCTGTAGACTGTACAATAGTGATTAAGTGGCAGACTGCAAGACTACACCATGAGATAAAGAATTTGAAAACCTCTTTGTGGTTTAAGTGCAGTCTTTGTCTCATGTGATGAATGGAATGTGGTGGGGTTTTTTTTTTGTTTTTTTGCAGAGGTCACTGCTGTGATTGAACGCAGCCTCATTGGGCATCTTTATGAAAGCCATCTGGCTACCGGCCATTCCATTTTTCACTTTTAATGAACCTTTCCCCAATTCAAAGAGTCAATGTCCTAAGGAAGTAAGACTTGAGGCTGAAGTACAAGACACCTTGCGAGCAATAAACCAAACTGCAGTACTGTCAGCTTCATTGCCACCAGTCATGCTCAAATCCTCTTCAGCCTTGTTGTTGGAAACATCTCTCACATACCACGACGGATAATCGAGTCTATCAGTGTAATCCAGTGCAGACTGGTGGGCGTCTGTGTGTACGTTTTTCAGGGTTAAAGCTCATTTGTATTACACTCTGGGGATTACATAAAAACAGGGGTAATGGGCATCTTCCTGAAATTCAGTAAACATGTACTCATTGTGCATTATCTGAACGAGAATTTCACTAAAATGAGTATAAACACACTTGTTATTGTTGAGAGCTGGATTTCAAATGAACACAAAATATTAATTTGGAAAACCAACATTTCCGTGCACCCACAAAAACACAAACTAAAGCAACCAATTAAACACTCAAACAGGGCCTACTTGCTTTAATTATGGCATTTCTCATGCAGAGTACTAGAATACAATTGGTTTAATTATTTTCTTTTTTTATATATATATTTTAATATTTTTTTAAAATGTGAGAAACGCGGCACAGTAAAAAATCGAGGCGTGTCCTTGTCAGCGCTTATCATGTGTAACTTACTCAAGATGAACAACACATCTCACCACAGCCTGTCATAGTTCCAAGACTGACCTGTGAGAGGCAGCATGGTGTCAAAAGGGATCCAGCAGGGACACCACCAGGATATTTTCTCACCCCACTGAGAACATATTTTATAAATAGATTTTCGATTATCAAATAAAATGTTGGAAGTGCTTAACTAGAGCTACACAGATTTCTGACGGGGCTATCTATAGCCCTGACTACCCAAGATGTAACTAGGCTACCTGTTAGCTTATCTAGTGAGTATGTTGCTGTGGCAAAATCTTATCATTTTTAATGTGGTGAATGACTTGTGAGACATGCTGTACAAACACTCAACCTAGTTGCTGTTCGTTAACCTAATTAGCACAGCTGCCCAAGGTATATTTGAAGTGTTCAGAAAAAAGAAAAAACAGCACTTTTAGCAAGTACATTGGTATTTTTGATTGAGTTGGTCACTATTGTATAAATTAAAATGTATTTAGGCAATTACACTGTTATAACGGTTTTCATTTAGCAAAAGTACAACCTTCAACTCACTTTTAATTGACTATCATTATCATTTCACAATCTCAGTGTCTCTGCAGGACTCGGTGGTGACCACAAACGTCAGGATGTGCGATCGTAAATAATCAACATCTTTTCCATTTACGGTTGTTAGGCCTGACTAGTTTGCCAGCAGATCACGATTAATACATCCCACAAAAGGCACCACCGAAAAATCACTCAGGAAAAGCTTTAGAGACAACCAACAATTTGGCCTTTGCTGTCCTTGATCGCAACAGAAGGACAATTATCAAAGTGGGCCAATTGGCAGAATGAGTGTATTAGGCTCTCGTTTGTCCAGAAACTGTGCTTGCCTTGAAGTTCGTCGTTTAACCACTTGGTGGATCCCGAGGGCTTTTTGTTATTTTGTGTGCGGTGACCACCAAATGAAACATACTCGGATTAAATGTAGGCGCTAATGTAATCATTATAACGACTTGTATTGACCTTTATATAATTTATTCTAAAGTGGTCATTTCAATAACAGTAACAATGCAGGCTGAACAACACAGAATTTGGCTTACACTTGGTAAAAATAAATATGCTTACTTTTGTTTGACGCTGTCAGAGGCCCATTTATTTAGTATTTATTTTATTGTTGTGGGTGCGATTACCCATTAGCAACATGACAGTCTTAGAGACTATACAGTATGATGCAGTGTGTAAATCTATCGTATGTACTTTGTATTTTGAATCACAACTATGTCACCAATTGTACATCAAAATTCCGTACTATAACATAGAATGATAGCTAGAGAGAATCATAGAACGACAAATATTAATATTGATTATATGAAAAAAACAGGAACAACGTCCTATTTGCTATTCTCCAAACAAACCTGGTTCTATCATATAGAAATACATTCTGTTACATCTGATCTCTCACTTATCAATGTGTTCTGTGGAGCAGTGGTCGATATTTGGACCATCTGCCTTATTACCATCGCGTTTCAAATGTTGACACGCGCCCTTCCAATGTGGTGTTTGCATACTTCCTGAACTTCTGTAGGTTCTCACATACCAAAACATGCATGTCAGGCTGACTGAAAACGCCTTATGTCTTGGTCTTTCTAACTTAAGCAATATCCAATGGAAAATTCAACTTGGCAGGATTTCTTAAAACCAATAAACGTTTGGGGGCGTGGTTTTAGCGTTTTAGACTTTTCAAAAGATGACACTCTTATTTCAAAAGTGGTTAAAATTGTTTCTTTTTTAGGGGGAGTGGGGGAATATTTTTTCCATATAGCTCGAAAAGTTGTTATATCCATCAACAAGAAAGCCAAGTCCAAGCAGCACATCAGGAAGCAGTTCAGGTGTAGTCTGACGCTGCCTCCACCCTCAAAACGGTTTCAGGGCCAGGCATTGACTGTCAGAAGAAAATACAGGAAGACGTCTGGCTCGGAGTTAAAAATCTTCGCTCTACTGCTGTCATGTCGGAATTGAAACCTTAACTAGACGAATAGCAGCCATGGGACGTCAAGTGATAGCCTCGGTAGTGACTTGGCAACAGTGACGAGGCGTCCCCGCAGTCTGAATCAATGTGCTAAATGTGGATTTCTCAGTCGGGAATTTACCTAATGTAGCCTAGCTAAAGCTAACGCTAGCGGAGTTGGCTCCAAACTTTGGTGAACTAAACTCAACTCGTAACAAACTTGAGGTTACGTTGCACGCGGATACCGGTGGTTGAATTCGTATTTTGTTGGTGTTTTTTTTAAGACGTTAGAGTGTCTCTTTTGTGTACGTCGCGACGACGAGCTGCAGCACTTTGAATTTCCCTCCCTCTGGAAGACAGACAGGCGGTTTAGCGTGAAGTTCACTCTGCGAGTTTGGCTCGGGACCAGATCATTAGCAACTCTGTGCTAATTGTGGCTAGTTAGCCGGGACACCAGCCCGGGCCCGAGGAGATTATTATCATTCTTATGATTTGGTCTCTATTACCTTGGTAGTAGTACGTCAGATCAGTCATTTGCTTTGAGTGTGTTTGTGTTTTTTTTTTTGCGTCAACGACATTACCTCCACGCGGAGAATATTTTGACTCCCTGTTGGAGGATTAACTTTACAATTATGGATCCATACACGGGGTACGCCGCATCGGCTCCTGGTCCCAAGAAAGACAAGAAGTCTAAGAAGAGCCTCGAGGATGGAGAGGGCAAAAAGAAATTTGTGAGTATCCTCTTAGCGTTATTTGCTGGCAAATCACGTTTGGGTTCATGGTTTGCCCCACTCATGTCGCTTGTTTTTTAAATTCGCGTTTTAAGTGAAACTACAAAGCCATCAAGAGTTCAACCTGCAATTACGATCATGATTAAACGTGGACATCAGCTCTGTTTGTACTCTTACATGTTATTATAGTTCTCTGAAGTATCATACAAGAGGAAGTGTCAAAATAGAAGGAAGTACCTGCCCCCTCCTTTACCTCCAAAGTTATTTCACTTAAACACATGAACGTCCCCTTTTGAGTTAAAAAAAAAAAGCAAACAAACAAACACATGAGTGTCATTGCCGCTAATTACTCTATAATCATTGTCATTTAAAGTGCTGTTGTAAATGAACTTCGAATGGCAAAGTTAGCCTTTTGATTGTCCTTCATTAGCTGTTGTGGAGAAAGTTAGTATGTGATTCACTTTTGACGTCTACATCGGCTACTTGTGTTGCCTAACTCGGCTCCTTAGTCAAGTCGAGCAACAGGTGAAAAGTGATAGCACGCATACTGACAATCAGTAACCATAGAGGAGCAACGGGGGACACATGATCACTAAGTAAACAGTAGTACCACATTCACATGTTGGTCTTAAATAATATTGTACCTTAACATTTTAATAGTACCAGTCCGTCACCCTGCCGAGTAATCTTCCACACTTCTTGAGTTGCATTTGCTTATTGTAAATTTTTTTAGATTTATTCTACGCATTTCCATTACAAAATAAAAAAGTGAAGTTACAGACGTAACAAAATGTTTCAGGAATGCCAATGTGTGCATATTTCTGATAGAACTATGAGTAAACATGAGTCATAGACAGAAATATGCTGTGCCCAGAGCGAACACTGAGTACACGAGTCTGTGTTTGCATGACTACGGTGCCCTCCGTAGACTTTAGCTCTGTCCTTGACGCCAGTGCTCTATTTGAATGTCTTCTGATACAATCTTTATTATGCAACACGCATACACACCAGATTTCATCTTGAACTGGAAAAGTTTGGGGAGAGTCTGTGTTCAAAAATAGTCAAGAGTCATGTTAAACAATATTGGCCTGAATTGAGTTTATGAAGATAGCTGTGTGATAGTACCAACCATGTTTCTACATGAAAAGTGAATTGCATCTATCATGGAGCATGTGGCTCATTTCGACAATGTGTGCACGCTCTCATAAAGCATAAAATCTTGCCAGCGTGTGCCTTCATACAACAGTGCATCCACTTCCTGGGGGAACCACCTCAGCAAATGCCTAATTTAACGTAATGACTCAACAAGTCCTAGTGAGAAGGTCCAGATAAAATGTGCAACCCTCCCTCTTTCTTCATGTTCTCTTTACAATAATTAAACCATAGCACTCATCGTTCTGTGAGACTTGAGCTGAATGCTATATGACGTATTCGGTGGATTTCTGTTGCTGATTCCAAAAACTGTAGATTAATAATACTGGGACACTAAGGCTAGTCAATTAAATGATATTTGATTTAGGCTTGTCATGAAAACACAATTTCCGAAAAATGTGCCGCACCAAGCGCTGTGTGTGCGTGAGTTCCTCCATTGCGAAAGTACACTGAATGCAGCTGTCTTGATTGCAGAAAACGACATGTATGTAAGATTCCAATTGTATGGCTTTGCATCGCAGGTGTTGCTCATCATTAAAACACAATGAATAGCACAACTCTATCAAGATTGGAGATTCTCACAAAAAGCCGCGCTAGGCTGGATCCCCATGCGTTAGTGGTGCAATGTGCTTGCGTCACCTGCGCTGGAGAAGTAGGAGGTTGAAGCCAGCTCAGTGCTACTTACGCCTCACCAGCTAGCTAGTAACAGGCTAGTGAGTGCAGCAAAACATGTTCCGGAGTTGCTCAGAAATCAGTAATCGACGCAGAATAATCTACACTTTAAGGACAAACAGTGAAGCCATGCTAATTGCTAACCCAAGAGTGACATGTAATCGTGGAATTGTCTGCTTGCGTGATGGAGTACACGTTTTATAGATGTCTTACTGGATTTAAGTTGTTTTAAATAGAAAATTGGTACTACTTTGAACATAAAATAGCAGGGGATTTAGAATTTATTTATATTGTATTTATTTATTTTCACTTTTTGTGTTTTATAGCTGTTATGTTACTGGTTTCTTTTCTTTTCTGGTTGTTCTTTCAAGTTAATTTTAAAGTTGAGTTTTGGTGGTTGAATAAATACAAAGTCCTATTTTCTTATTGATATGATGCTCTGCTAGCAGCTTGACAGTATAAGCACCATCTAAAATACTTATTGCGTAATATCTGTTCCCTCCTCTGACTTTATCGCTCGCAGAATAGGGTGCATAATATGCATCATCATTAGTGTGACTTATTAGGCTGTCAAGGTTGCAGCAGCATCTAAGGGTGCTCTTTATAGGAATAGATAAATATTGAATAGTCATTTATGTTTTAATGAGGTCTCGTTCCTGGATTATTATTCGACAAAGGTGAAAAAGCTGGGGAAAGGGCATTTGCCTTGATGTACGTCGATCCCGTGTACCTTGTCAATGTCGACATATCTTGAGTAGGTTAATGTTACACTGAACAGAAGAAGAAAGGTGGTTGGGTGCCGGACTCTAGCTAAAAAGTGGGGATGTATGATGACTAGCCATCCATCCCTTTTCTAAGACGCTTCTCCTCACAAGGGTTGCAGGGGTGCTCTTTGGAATGTGGGAGGAAACCGGAGTACCCGGAGAAAACCCACGCATTCTCAGGGAGAACATGCAAACTCCACAGAGGGAGACCGTAGCCGGAATCGATCCCACGACCTCTGCACTGTGAGGCCATCGTGCTTACTTGTTGTCCACTGAGCGGCCATGTAGGATAACGATCGGAACAATAATAATAAGACCGATATTTGGGGGGTTGGGATGTTGCGTCCAACTGTCTAACATTTCACAAAAGCCGCCTCAAATACACTAACGTGGGTCTGGTTACTGTCACTTAAAGCGCTGGGCCTCTGCTGCATGACGTAAGAGGTAATACGGTAATATGGTGCCGCTGAGCACAGCTTTTTTTTTTTTCCTCCCCCACTAAACTTTGTTGTTGCGTGACTTCAGAAGTGACATTCCATGGGGACTTTTTGGTCATTCTGATTGAAATCATTCCGAATGAAGATCTCTGGTCACCTGTTTACATGTGACATGATCTTTTACGATCCGCAGTTAAAACACTCTACCCTGTTAATCAGATCAGTTGTGTTACAGCTGTGTGTCACGCGGAGATCGATGTTAACATCACATGATTTATCAAGATGGAGCGCAATATCTGCGATTGTTTTTACACGTTTCTTAACATAGCACCATTATAAAAACGATTTATCAGTTCTTTCAAATAAATTTTCATGTCGCAGACGAGCTTTGCTAAGAAGCTGCCATTTTAAAGTGCGTATATGACAATGTCAGGCCACCCAATGCACACCGAACGCAGCCTGGCTATTCGGATCGAACTATTTACATGACACTCATTCGGATTGGCGAAAGGAATATACCACCCCTATGAATTGGAATAAAATTCCATTCGGACTCAGCCCTTTTATTTCGATTGGGGTGGTCATAAGGAGCATTTTTATTCCGATTGGTCATTCAGATCCTTTATATTCGGAATACATGGCTTCATCTATTGTTCATCAGATGCCACCTGCCTATAAACAAAAGAACAAGGAACTGTGAGCGATTTGTTGGCTTTAGTTTGGCCAGAGCAGTTTATTTGAACATCTTTTGTTTCCTTAAACATCAAAAGCATTTTAAAATGTCTTGTACTGCCTGGGAACTTGCTGCGTCCAACCTCTGAACAAAACGCTACCGATTTTATTAATAGTTCCTGATAAGCGTCAAAGCTTTTGAGCTTGCTTATCGCCTCATCGTCTGAAGTGACGAGAGATCATAAACACACGACTGTATTTTGTTGCTGGTCAGTTTTTCTTTTGTTTTTTATGGCATCCTGCGACCATGCTAAGTTAGTAGGAAGCGGGATTGAAATGTTTTTCTCGTTTATGCTGCAACAACAAATATATTTGTAGTGTGCAAAAAAGTTTGGTATTGGTTGGTTTACAGTTCTTGTGCATCTCTACTAAAAAGTAGCTGAGAATGTCACATCTGACTACACTTTATATTTCCTCTGTTCCAGATACGAGTTTTAACAGATGATCTATTTTATATTAATTTGAGACGATTTGGATGCACACTTTTTTTCTTAATGTGTTGCAAGCCTACCCAGCTGTTACCCCCCCACTTGCGTGTTTCTCTCTACAAACTTTCTATTTTTTTGCACTGTTGTACATAAAATCCCTTTTCTATATTCCAACTCAATACTACATATTTATATCAGTATATTTATGGAACCTGTGCGGGTCAGATGTATCGACATTTCGTTCTGTATACATGTGTACAAGAATGACAATAAAGTATATCTGAATCTGAATCTGCTGAGGTCTTGGACTGGGACTCGATATCAGATATGTACTTAAAACCAAAGACTCAGATTCGGGTGCCACAAAAGTGTGATGGGCACATCCGTAGTCTCAGCCCTACTTTAAATGGTGTGTGATTACTTTGTTTGAATGTGTTTGCTTCATTCTGAACCTGACCACATACCCACCTTTAAGAGGGTTATTACCTGCACTCTCTAAAAGATATACTTTTTTCCCCAACCGAGTTGTTTTGCTTGCAAGACCACATTAAGGCTGAAAAACATTTGGAATTATCTTGATCAAATGTTTTTCCATCACAAACATTTGGTATTCGAAAAATATTGTATCCATTGGATACAGTGTGTGAATCCAGCAGTTGTAACATCCGTATAGTGATGACTGTTTAGTATTTTGTGCTCATTAATGTTGGCAGAAGACTGTTGGGTTTTCCTCAGCGCCTGTTCTGACTGGATGTGAGAGGAGAATTGTGTAATGAAGGTGGCGTTGACCAATATGTTGAGGCAGGCGCGACAAGGAATGCAGACTCACTATACAAGTGAAATACTCGGACTTGGATTGGACTCCACTTCACCTGGTTTCTTTTTCAATCACTTTCAGTTTTCTTTTATGAATGTAGTTTAACGTTTCTGGTAGCTACTTGCCTCTTTGGCTGCTTTGTATTGAGAAAATCCACCACCAGCATCGAGTCTTTTCCACACATCTAAGCAAAATAATGTGGGATTTTTGTTTTTATTCACTTCATTTAGTTGTTTGTGGCTATCAAATGCAAATGAGCTATTATTATAGATGTGTCCTAATTTTGTATTTGCCCTGTAACGGTACACTGTAAACTTGCTGACAAAACATGTTCAGACTCGGGATGGGTAGCAAGCCTCGGAACTAAACTGGCCCCTGGACTGAATTTTTAAGAACTGCAGTATCAATAAGATCCACCCTTTGATGACCCAGATTTACAGTACAAGTCGTGCGAGTTCAAGCTTCTCTATTGAACTTATTTTAGCATAGCTTACTCCAAAGCGCATCTACATCACTAAGCAGTAATTGCATGGGAATTTTATGTGATGTGATGTGATTATTGTGAGAAATGTGTAGGAACAATAAAGACAAGGTGTGCGTGTTAATCGCTGCTGGATAAATTCTTTTTAACGTCCCCTCAGCTATTAATGGAAAATTGAGGCACTCGTGATTGTGATCAACACCAGATGCTTGAAAAGCAATATTTAAATGTCCTTTACTTTGAAGTTGGAAAAGTTTTCGAATGTCAAGATTGGCAAACTGAAACGTTATTTGTGGACTAACATTTTCTCTGGTAAAAAAAATCTATTAAATAAAATAACTGGTATTTATTCGATTCCATGAGTAGTCATGGAATAATTGGTAGGATCATCAATTACAAAAAGATTAGTTTATGACAGACCTTGTGTGTGAAAGCAAAAGTGGGCTGATCACTTGTGCCAAGTTACTGGCAGATGCTTGTAATTAGGGTTGGATGATTGCGGAAAAAGATAAAAAAAGATTATTTTTATTTTGATTGTTATCACGATTAGTAAAGTGCTTATTCATTGATGTCAAAACTTCATTGAAATACTAAAACTGAACTACTCAAAACTATTATCGCCTGCTATCCATTGTTGAATGTAAGGTTGTCCGCTACATCCACACATGTAATGGCTTGCATCTTTCTATACATTGAAGCCTTGAATAATACAATACTATACAATACAATTCAATAAATATTAACCTTATCTCTTTATAATATTTATTTTATATTGTTATTTTCACAAGTCTTGGGTCTTACTAGGCAAAACTGGGACTTTGGGTTGTATTTTGTGCCCTGTCATGTGAAAATGTGTGTTAAAATGATAAAAAAAAGGCCTTGTCTTTGTATCCTTGAATTTGGAGTGAAGGAACATTCCTTCAGTCCTTGAAAAGTCAACTTTAAATATACCTTAAAAGAACAATGGGAAAATACATTAGTAAGAAAGTAAAATCTAAATAACAGCAGTTGAAAAACACAATTTAAAAAAATACCGGCTGTTCCTGCACTTTTGGCCTCTTAGAGGCAGTGTGGTGCCGTGCATGGATAGAGTCCAAACTTGGAATGAGAAAAGAAGAACATTGCGATTGAACTCTGTTAATATAACTCGTTTTTCACACATTGGGAAGAATTCGTGCCATTCAGTAATTAATTTCCCTTTAGCAATTGGATGGGTAATGACATTGACTTTAAACCTTTAAACTAGCGCTGGGGATGTTTAGATAAAAAAGCACATATTGTATAGAAATTTACGTGTGTAATTCTTTTTTTTTTTTTGAGTGATTAGTATCAGGAATAGCAGATTTACATAGGCAACTTATGTACATGGCTTATTCAGGTACTTTCACGACGTCATGAACTTCTAAATGCACATTAATTGTTTTCTTCGACTATTACATTTTAAAGATGTAAAGAAGCCAAAATCTAAATGACAATTAAGTGTCAATTAATTGTCCAGCCCTGCTTGTAATTGAACATTTGTATTACATTACACCTTCGTGGTTCAAAGTAGGCCTGGGTATTCATTCAGATTTACAAAATCAATTTGATTGAATCCAATTCACAAGGGCCTGGTTCGATTAACGATTCACTTAGATTTTTGATTCATTTAACGATTTCATGTATTTCCAGTTTTCTTTACATATGGAAGACATTCTCAGGAGAACCAATGCTGCAAAATAGTAGAAACGTCTTGCTCTAACTTGTGTACTTGAACATTTTGACCTAATGCACTTAGATTAACCATGTTTGTTATTAAACATGACCTAATCAAAATAATGATTAAAATTCCCACCTCAGGACAGGCTTAAAAAATTGTCACAAACTCAGTAAACTCATCACGTAAATGTGTGTGTGTAGCAATCTCAATGGTACTCAAAACCCAAAGCTAATGACACTTACACATTTAGGTTCGGCGAGATGGATACCATTAATTAGCAATATTACTCGGAAAAATAGCATCATGCGAAGTTTAACAGCAGGAATTTGTTGCCTTGACAACACAATGCTGCAAACAAAAAAACACTATGAAAAGGAAACTTAAATAGAACTCTCTATCAACAGCTAAAAATTGAAAAATGTTGTTTTACAAATGTGTATGTGTACACCGTTCCGATTGGTCTGCTACTACCCGGTTACTCGGGTAGTTTTTGTGTTCTTATCTGGGTCAATGAGAAGAATAAATTTTGAAGTTTGACATCCTCAGGGCGGATGCCACGGCTGGTCACGCCACACTTCTATCCACTGTCATTGTCCCGGGTTTTGGCTTGTCACTGAACCACTCAAAGGTTCATAATCCAAAATGAATTCTAATCAAAAAAATATATCCTCCAACCATTATTCTATTACTCAAAGTATCTATTACTTAAATTATAATTTACATTGTAACTATCACAGGCAATACAATACATAAATCATTACAAAATGATTTGGTATATATACAGAAAATAGTTGCATAGCATTTAACATTCTATATTTTTATAATTGAAATGGATGAATCACTTCTAATGAACTGTGTACATTTTTCAATTTTATACAACTAAAATGAATTAACAATATTGACACTTTAGCTTAGCTACCTTCATAGTTAACATTCGGCAAAGTACCTGCAGTGTAGTACGTGTAATGTATGTGCTAGCATAGCGGTATACCACTCGCAATTAGCGTTAGCATCCTCTTCTACTCATTTTATCGCAGTAAAATATAAGACATACCAAAATAGTGTTCGACACTTTTAGGACTCCGATGGGTTTTGACCAATTTCTTTAGCCTCGTAGCAAGCAGTGACCTTGCTTACTTGAGCTTGACATGAGGGTTCATCTGATGGAAAACAGTTCCTCACGTCAATGTATGCGTACATTTGTGGAACAAGCAAGCTACTCATTAGATGCTGATATGAGTGACTTAATCACAGTTTTGTTTTTTAATGGTAGATTGCTTCGTTTTATCACGATATTGACCAGTAGTTTTTGGCCACGTATTAGAGATATGCGCCACCTTTTGGTGGAATGACGAATTACCTCTAATTAGCATACACATTTTACATTTACTGCTACTTGGGCGAGAATCTTCTTTCGGTGTCCTGCTTGCCTCCTGAAGACACCACATCAATGTTCCGTTGCTTTGGAAATCAGACTGTGGTTGAGGGTCGGAGGTAAAACATGGAAATGTTTTATTAACAAATATATCACAGATATTATATTCAGACAATCTTGCACCCAGAGTGAACCACGTTATTGTTGCGAGTTCGACCGGAGAAACGTAAACGTTCCACTGCTGTTATTTCACAAGAAGGGAAGTGGCTTCTTCTCGGGGCATATTTGGAAGAGATGCAGGAGCTGCCTCGTCAATGTGACAGTAATGCATTTTTTTTATTTTTACTTTTTTATTTAATCAATCAAAATCCCTCCATCCATTATCTGTACCGCTTCTCCTCACATGGGTCGCGGTAGGTGCTGCTGCCTATCCCAGCTATCTTCGGGCAGTAGGTGTGGTATGCCCTGAACTGGTTGCCAGCCAATCAATCAATCCATGCAAATAAAACAGCCAGGGGTTAAAAAAAAAACCACAGAGGCAAAGAAATATATTTGAGAAATACGTGATAAAAGCGTGACGTCATCAGCAGGCGTGCAGGCCACAGAAGGAATAATGACAGGAAAGGAAATAATGTCCCGTTTTTCAATATAGGGATAAAAATGACTTTTTTGAAAATGGTATTCATCGCTAAATCAAGTACTCAACAAAATAATTGATTATTAAAATAATCGTTAATTGTAATCCTAGTATGTTCCAATATGTCGCATGGCCACAGCGTACAGTGGATTTTCTTTTTGCCGTCTTGTTGAGTTGCACATTTCATCTGTTAGACCTTCCACGAAAATAAAGTCAGAATACAATTAAGCATGACTTTATTTTCTAGAAAAGCAATACACATATGCAAACTTTACTGAGTGCATACTTATTTATGAGCATATTAAATCCACTATTTGTTGATGCCAGTAGTGATAAGAATACTCTTGTGTGCATTGTGCATGTGGACCCACAGGCATATGCGATATGACCGTGTTTCGGAGGGCTGTGTCAGGAAGTTGTGCAAAAATAGCAAACAGGATACATTCTTATTCTTCCCCATTATTGAATGCGCTTATCTTTCCCCACTTGCCCTGTCCCTTGTGCAAGGAGGTACCAGCAGGCGGCTGATAAATATGCTTACACCCGCTTTCAAAGCTGGAGGTCAGAATTCTTTAGAGGTCTGGATGATGTCAGTCGATAGTTTTATTACTTGACCCAGGACCGGTTTGAAACATTCCAGATCATGCTTTTTCACAGTATTACTAACTAACTCAGTTACCCAAACTTAAAACTCTAGACCGTGTCACAATTTTTGATCACTGCTACTCTGGAGTCACACAGCACCACACACTTCTCAATCAGATGTATGACAAACATACCATTTTAAATACAAAAAAAATACATACGTTTGCTCAAAATATGTGCTCTTAATATGTTTCATTTTTCATAATACATTTCTCAAAGTATGGATCTAAAATCCACTACCCTAACACAACAAGAGGTTTAAGCAAATAAAAAAATAAACGCATAGTGTGATTTCTTTTTTTGCCCCATTCCCCAGTGCAAATGCAGTCTTGCATGTAAATGACTATTCAAGGCCTGCACAAACCTGCTCAACAATAAACCAACATTAAGTGCAAGAACTCATTTTGTGAATTTTTGTTCACAAAAATCAATTCTCTTAAAATTGTAATAATATTAAGGTTCTATGTTTGTCCTGTATATCATTCCAAATCCGCCACAAATTCTTAGGCCTACTCGTGCAGTATAAGATGTTGTGTAAGTGCAACTAAGCCATGTATGCCACCTACTGGTGAATGATGATATTACAATTTAAAACTGCCGTCGATGCATAATTGCCGTTCGGCACTCGCAAATTTGCATATTTGCTGATGTATATATTTTTTTCAATATTTTGTTTTGTTTCTGGGATTTCTTTTGGAGCTTTGTCATTCTTAGTGGCAGGGATCAACTGCTGTGATCAAGCTCTTTTTTACATTGATGCGACTTTTTGAATATCTTTTCAATTCTCAAGTACACCCTCAAGTGCCTTCAAGTACCCTCAGGGATACTCGTATCCTCATTTGAGGACCATTGGTATGATGTTTTTGTTGTTGTTTTTAATGAAATCACAATTTTGAGAGTTAAATTTCCCAAATTGTTGAGCCCTAAATCCTGTATCAGTTTGTGCAAATATTTTTGGTTCCGTACACTTTGATGCATTTGGTCTTGGACCGCTGCCGCTTGTAATGATTGAGCAGATTCTTCAACAACACCATTTTCAGATCTTGTCTTTTTTCCCTCAGTAAATACAAATAAATAAGCAAAGACCCTATTTACTCCATATGATGTAAGCACTCAGCTGGATAGACTGAGCCTAACTGATATGTGTCTGTTGTGTATGCCGGGGAGGTTTTACAATAGATCGGATTATAAATTGGTCATCCTCAGTGATTCTCAATCTCCCTTTGACAGATTACAGCTAATCTGACACTGTTGTCTGTTACAACTCCCAAGCCTATCTGCTACACTCACCCCATTTTAGCCCATTTAGATGTAAATGGAGGGAAACTAGTTTACAGTAAATCATTCATCTTCCTTTCTCAGCTCCATGTCTCTCTTTTGTGTTTTAGATTGCCACTGAGGAAAACCATATGAACGCAAAGAGAAATGTGTGTTGTTAAAAATACAAAAAAAAAAAAAAATTTGACAGTACGTGTCTAGCTGCAGTGGGTTGTTGAGAGTGTGGCGATGTTTGTTGAAAGTTTGGCAGAAACAGGGGTTTAGGTGTTTTAGGACTACTTCAATTTTTTTTTAAAGCTTGTTGAATTACCAGGCAAAGCCTATTGGATACTGATAGAATCACGCAATTTGTCTGTCACATAGCCAGTGAGCCTATTGATTTCTAGCTGAAATCAGCAGTGCTCTCGAAAGTGCTGTTTGGAAAAAAAATCCAAGAAAGACTGCAAATCTTTACTCTTCTATTAGGTGTTCGTGTTTCTCAGTTAGTTTTCTATTTTTTTTGTTTGTCTTGCTCTTTTAATAAGGTACTTACTTCTTTCCTTTTCTTTTAAATGTCTTCAACTCTTTTGTTTGATAATGCTTTTAAATGTACTTTTAATTACACAATACTATGCAATGCAACTTTATTTATATAACGTGTTTCACAACAGCTAGAGCTGTAACAAAGCGCTTTTCATATGGTGTAATATAAATTAGCGCAAAATTAGCGCGCAAATTAAAGGACAAACCATAGATACCAGAAGAACAGCAATTCTGTGAAGTTATCTTGGGTGAAATGTGCCATATAAATAAGAATGGATAAATATGAATCAACATTTTTGAGATGCATTAAAAAAAAAAAAAAGAGCTTTCTGTGTGTCATTTCCTATGTTAAGTTTGTTCGGGTGTGGCTGCTTGTAACAGTTTCCCTCAGAGTGATGTAATTCCGCTCACAATGTTCCCATGGCAACATGGTAAGCAAAAGCAACTTGCGTGGTTAGCGTGCTGGCATACTGAATCACCAACACCATCTGAGTCTAAACCACAATGTTATTCTCAACCGCCATCACTGTTTACAACAGTCAGTCTTTCAGAACAAGTTGACTATCTTGTGTTCCTACAATTCATCCTCTGAAACATTTCTTTTAAACATCTACTTGGGTATATGCCAGGCCCACTTGAATGTTGCTGTGTTTTTTTGTATTTATCTTAATTCTATGCACTTGACTGCATTCCTTGAAAAGTGGTTTAACTACCAGATATCAGTGTAAGCCCTTCATAAATATTGGCTCTCCTGGTGAAGATGCGTTAAAAGCCTGAAAATGAATTACATTTTTATTGCAGAATCATACGCCTCTACTGAAAAGTCTAAAAATGGTAGAACCAAGCTAAGGAGTAGAATGCAGAGGAGAGTACCCAGGTTTCTGGATGATTTTGAGAGATTGGTCGAAGATTGCTCCTTCTGTATTCTCCTCTCTTGTGAAACATTAGAGGAGAAGAAGACTTAACATCATGGCTGCTAATAATGGTGGCACACATGATTTGATGTTTAAAAGAAAAAAAAAACTCTTAAGGTGGGATTTCCCCCAACTGCCCTAACCACTGAATAAATGCACTTGAATTAAATGTTGGACTTTCCGCTTTGTTGTTTCAAATTTATGTAGTTTTTAATTTTGTTCCTCTATTATTCATGGAAAAATGAATTCATTGATCAGAAGCTAAATAACCCATCTTAGCTAAGGGTGCCTATAATTATGGAGCACAATGTCTTGGAATGGAATTTATTTGGCCACTGGATACTAGTTTCATTTTATTTTTGGTAATTCCCTTTTTGCATTTTATTGTGTGGTCTATCTAAAATGTTTTGTAAATAAACACAAACGATCCCATAAAATAGGCCATACACATTTTTTGGATGAGTTTTACCATGTCCCCCTGTTTTATGAAGTAGTCGACATTTTTGGTGAAATTACTTAATTTGTGGTATGACTACATTTACAAAATCAATTTTATTCGAAAAATAACTGTCTGAATCATCAATTAAAATTGGGGGCATATGAGGTAGACGTCGTTCTGCTTACTGGCTTCAATGGGCACTCTTGATGAAAATGTGTAGGTTTAGACTGACACCTTGTGGACATGATTAGCAATTACACATAATATAAATGACCCAACTTCTACCTTGAAGAGACTTTGGATTCAAACTTAGATGCATAATTGTTACATCTAAAATTGAGTTCATTGTATTACTCTATATTTAATACTGTGTTGATTTGAATTAGAGAATAGTTTAACCTTGCCTCAAAACCTCCACGTGTCCATTTGTGAAAGACTTAAGTTATAGTTTTCTGTATTCTTTCCTTGTCAACAATGAATTCTGTCTAATTGATTTTTCCTCCTTCTCCCCCTAAATATGCCTCCTTTGTTGTCATGGTTATCCTTCTGACATTTGTTTCATATTTCTTATCCTTTTTATGGCAATCGCTTCCCCACTTTTGCCCATTCCTCTTCCATAGACACTGAAACGTCTGATTCCAGATGAGGTAGGTTTTCTAACTGCCCGGCATCATCATTAGTCTGCTTGCCTCACTCATCTTGTCATCTTTGAATAAACAAACTCACCTTGCCATTGTTTGTTTGTTTGCTTGTCAGAATCTAATCCACCCTAACATATTTGTTCATGAACATAGTTGTTGTCAAGTGCACTCATGTTGGGTGTGCATGCTTTTGAATATGCACCTACTGGAAAGTTTATACAACTAATTTCCCATTTGGCAGTCAACAATGCATACATTGTGTGCACCCAAGGGAAATTAGCACATGTGTTGTTTAATAATCATTCCTCTGCACTTGCATGTTCTATCAACGTGTTGAATTTGTTTGGCAATTTGTTGTGGTAAATGTTTTAGATAATCCCGAATCAAACTTGTGAAACTGTTGAAATTAGGTTTCCATTGATGGACAAAACATCCTAAAAACAATTTTTAGCCAACTATTTATCTTTATTGATAATGGATGGATGGATTCATAATTGATCTGTTATGTCATTGTCTGACCACAAGTTGATTAGGGATTGCTCGCTTGCCTTTTTTCATTATGTAGATTTTCATTCTCAGCTCCGGATCTAACTTTTACCATTTTGTCTGCATATCTAGTTGGAACGTTTCACTAGCATGAGGATAAAAAAGGACAAGGAGAAGCTGAGCCATGTCCCAGGTCAGCGTCATTCTGCAGCCGCCAACTATGAAATCAACGCACCTAGTGCCATGCTCCACGACCATCCAGATGAATATGTCCTGGAACTTTTTGAACGGATGCTGGTGAGAATGCCTTCCAGTATAAGTCTAGAATAGCTTCACATGATGTTTGAGAGAGTCATAATCTCTAGTTTGGTTTATCGTATGTAAATAAAGACTGTTTGCCTTTTAACAAACACCATTCATGATAATATGTGACATTGAAGTTTCATGTGACGTAATTGGTAAGCAAGCACAGAGTAAAACTTCTCAGTATAATTATTGGCTTCTAAATGTAAAATATCTTCGGAAAGGATGGAAATGCCTACACTGCCATCGACTTGACTCTAAAATCTTACTGAACTTCAATGTCAACTGAGCTGACCCACCTGGATGTTTGAAAAGCCTGTGTTTGTTACCTGCACAGGTTAACAAATTGTTCATCATGCTATCCAATGTCTTCAATCTTGTTTAGGTGGATATGAACCTGAATGAGGAGAAGCAGCAACCTCTCAGGGAAAAAGATATCACAATTAAACGTGAAATGGTCTCCCGGTACCTCCACACCTCTAAAGCGGTCAGTCAAAAATATATTTCAAGTTGACGATGTGAATCAGGGCCTCTTGAGTGGAAACATTTTTAACAGGACTCTTCAAGTTCATCCTTTTCTATATATTCTTTCTACATGATTTTGAACGCGATCAGTTGACTTTGTCATGACAAACTCCATGTCTACATGTAATTTACAAGGTACTATTGACCTCTATTCGATGAAATTAAAGCCTAGTGCAGTTGTATGTCCTACTATACCGTGGCTTTATAAATTGTGCTTATCTAATTTTGTATTGTAGACTTTTCATGACATTGTGGGATTGTGATCATTTTTAATATTACTGCAAACTCAACATAGTAATAATTGCCAGCCAGGACGAAAGCGTGCGTAAAAGATGGAGAATGTGTGATTATTCACGCTTCACATAGTGAACATAATGTGCAATTTCCCTACTCTAATCAGAACTGGTTTACGCAACTGCACTTTTCCAGTAAAGTAAACATTGTGAGTTAGAACATTAGCCCTGACACTACTGTATATCACCAGGCTGAAAATGCTACAAAAGTGTTGGAATTACAGTCTTATTGTGTAATAAACTCCCTGGTGAGATCTTGAAGAACCCCCAGATCAAAATGACGCTTATGCAACAGCTTGCCTCGTCTTTCTAACACCATAAATAATTTAAATATCATTTAATTCTACAATTCAGATTGCTCTGTTTTTGTATTTAGTTATATGCTCTATTTATCTATTTATTTATGTAGGTAGGTAGGTCGCTAGCTAGCTAGCTAGCTGAAAAACATACAATATTTGAATACACTGGTCTCACAGTCTGCCTTGATTTTGTTTTTCCATCAGGGCCAAGACCAGAAAGAAAGCTCCAAGTCAGCCATGATGTATATACAGGAGTTGAGGTCGGACTACCGGGACTCACAGCTGCTGAGCTGTCTGGAATCTCTACGGGTGTCGCTCAATAACAACCCTGTCAGGTGATACGCCTAATAATACCTTTTGTGTATGGAGCTATAGTCTTTGGAAAAAAAAGGACAAATACACAGCATATAAAACGAGAATAATGCTAATAAAGTGGTCTTTTGACTTGTAGTTGGGTCCAGAATTTTGGAGATGAAGGCCTGGCCCTTCTGTTAAATCTGCTCAGAAGATTGCAAGAGGAGAAGGACGAGTACCCGTAAGATACTCAAACCATTGAGCGTGCAATTGTTTATGCAAATTGTGTATGTATTAAACTATCATCCTCCTAGAATGACGGGAGTTAAATGTCAACATGAGATTATACGCTGTCTCAAGGCCTTCATGAACAACAAGGTAAATTGTTTTATTACTTCCTTTAAAATACAAGACTTGTTGTAGTTGGGTTGGCCTATAAAAGCAAAGTTGTCATTAAACTATCTACTTGGCAGTTTTACAGCGAGAGGGGGAAATAATTCCAAAGATAAAGACAAAGATTGATTAAAGATTGTAGTGCTTTGGTTCTCAAATGATTACGCTTAAAAAAATACTTGACTCTTATGGTAACATCATGATAAAAAGACCATCAAAAATGAGACAGTTTTTTGTCCTACGCAATAAAAAAGTTATTATTATTGTCTGAGGCTGGAACATAATGCACCGTTTCAACATTTGTACTGCGCTAATATAGCAAGGGAAATATGTTATAGTATAAATATGTGAAATAATGCTTAAATTAAAATAGTTTAAGTATCAAATTTAAACACGAATTGTACCTAAATAAATGATTCAAAAAATTAAATGCAAATCATATTGTACCAAAAAGTTACTACTGAACTATACTTAACTGTAAATGTACTGAAAAATATTTGCTAAGATTACTAGTTATGGGAGTGCTAACCGCTGCTGTATATGTCCGGTTAGAACAAAATATTTTCTAGGTGAGCAACAATCAGATCAGATCTAATATTTTATCTGCGCGGATATGGGTAGGAGTGTGTGTGTGTGTGGTTTCTGTCGAACAAGTTGCAATGAAATAAACATGAGCGATTGCATGTAAATGTCTCGTCAACAGTATCCTAATTGGCTGCGGTCATTACTATTCACAAAGTTCAAACTAGTACAACTAACATCAACTGGCAGTGTACATAGATGACCTACAATCAAAATAAACACTTGAGTCACTTACAGGCTAATGCGCGCACATGTTGTGAATTTAATTGATTTGAGTAGGATTATTCAATAGCACGGTTGGTAAACATAGGTGGCGTAAACATGCCCAACTAAAATAAAATTGCATTGACACAGGAGAAGCGGTGTTTTAATCAATTAATTATTTTGCATACCACTAGAGGGAGACTGTGTACCACCAGTGGTTGTACAATATTGTACCTCCCTTTGAAAATCACTCCACCATTTAAATAAATATCACAGTTGCCGGGTTGAAACCTCCCTTGTCAAAATTGGTTACATTTTTACATGTTTTCACAAATCCATAGTATTGTTCTAATAATGGTTGAACAAACGTGCTGTTTTTGGTGTCTCCTGAAAAGTGATTTTGGAGGTATGCTGGTTCCATGCATCGCCAGTGATATGCAAATATACTGACTTCACAACTACTCAGATACCTTCTTAGTGTGATCACCTAACCTTGCCATTCCACCTGTTCTCTCCTTGCCATTAGCACGGTTTAAAATCAATGCTGGAGTCCGATGAGGGAATTCCTCTGCTGGTCAGAGCCATCAACCCAAGGATGCCTCATATGATGGTTGATGCTGTCAAGCTGCTCTCGGCCATCTCCATATTGGAACACTCGGATAATCTGTAAGAAATTTGCACTGGTGGAAACAAATGTGCTTGTGATAGTTTGTAATCTTAAATTGTTTGCCAAAACAAATATGTAGCCCTTTCTATGCATTGATACCTGCAATCACAGAAAACAACAAAGTGCTATTAAATACTTTTTTTCTTGCAGTCACGAGCGTGTTCTAGAGGCCATCACGGAGGAGGCAGAGAAATGGGACATTGAGAGATTCCAGCCTCTTCTGGCTGGAATGAACAGTTCTAGCATTGCCCTCAAGGTAGAAAATGCACATTTGCTCAATAGATGCAATGCTAGACACCATAATCCACCTGCTACGCTGTGTGCTTTTGAATTGGTTATTGACACTTTATCTCATGTTATTTTTTTCAGGGTGGATGCATGCAGCTAATCAATGCACTGATCAGTCGGGGAGAGGAGTTGGACTTCAGGATCCATATTCGCTCTGAACTTCTAAGATTAGGACTAAGAGACTGCCTTAAGGTAGAGAAAATACTCTCTCGCAATGCATTTCAAACATTCACTATTGATGCTGCCCTCAATAAAAGTTAATCCGTTGTGGTAAACAAATCTTTAAATAAAATATAATATTTGCTTTTGCTTTTTCCTCCTGTGTCTTTACAGGAGGTGCGGACAATAGAAAATGAAGAGCTGAGGGTGCAACTCACAGTCTTTGATGAACAGGCCGAAGATGACTCAGAGGACCTTAAAGCACGCCTCGATGACATCCGCATTGAGATGGAATATCCTTTTTGATCGAAGTGGTGTCAGGGCCTAGTATTGACAATGCTAACAAAAAAAATAATATATGCAATAATTGTACTCTCCTTATTGTTGTTAGTCAGATTGACTCTTTTTATCTTGGACCAATACTAATTGTCGGAGTCATACTTGCCAAGACTAATTTAGGATGCTTTTCTTTTTTCTTTTTCTTTTTCTTTTTTTTAACACATCTAAACTGAGTCATGACATTTGACATCCTACAGGCATGCATTAGTCATGCAGCAGTGCAAACATCTTTCCCGTGGTCGGCTTTGTCATTGCCCCAATTTGAGTCCGAACTGTACTGCTCCCCTTTACTTTGACCTGAAAAATCACTGATTTGAAAGTGGCAATACAAAGTCACTTCAATTACTCTTAAGATTAACTAGCCTTTTAAATCATTTCAAATGAATACTGTGCTCGACGATGGAGAGAAGGCCTGCCACAATTAGTTCTTTAGCCACAACGACGTCACTGATCTAAATCGTAGACACTGAAATTAATAGTCGACAAATTGTTTATTTATCTATTTATTTAGTTTGCGCTTTGTTTTTAATTGCAAAAAATGCCTTGTGTCCTGATTCTCCTGCTGGCTGTATGCACAGTAGTAATCCGGTCGTCTGTGATGTAAACAGAAGCAGTGTGGGCAATGCGGTGCATGACTTGGCCCGCGTGAGTCCGAATGTTTAGGCGCACTTCACCCAAAAGACTTCATACGTTGCAAACCTGCCTTCCTTGGCAGCACAGCATGCAAGATCGCGAGTGTTGCGTTCAAAAGTTGGTAATTTTGAGTGTTCAGAACATAAAATTTGCCACAAGCCTTCTTCAACGGCAACACATAAAACACAACCTAGTTTGTTACAATATACTGATTTATAGTGTTAAAAAAAATTGCACTCCTTCTAACAATTCAGGATTTGTTTATATTTCGTTTCAGGTACATACCATTTTTAGTTTGTGTCGATCGATTGCTATTATTAAATTAGGAGTCCTAGTGTGGGAAAACAAAACATTTCGGATAAAGTTCACATTAAAACAAAATTAAAATCCAATATTTGTATAATAATATATGTATTTACATTTTCTTTAGCACTGTTGATTTCAAATAATTATTTTTGTGTTCATAGATATGAGATTCATAGTATTAGTGCAACTCTGCATAGTGTGTAGTTTTTTATTCCATTTTTAAAATGCACATTTTCAACAAAAACCTTCAGACCACTGTATCCGATAGCCTTATATTTAATTTGCTTCATCGTGTATAAACATGTCAGCAATACTGGTAGAAGCTGCAAAGTTTAATCATTGATGAATGTACTACCATCTTAATATTCTTTTTTATTAATTTGTAAATATCTTAAAGCATTCAAGCTGAATACTAATGATGGTTATATAAGAGCAGCTGCTAGCTGGTGTGATATGCCACAAGTGTAACTACAGTTTAATCATTTTTGGTGGAGTGTGTAAAATCATGTCTGTGCTCAAAATTGTTTCCTTGCCGTCAACGTGGCGTTTTATGCAACTAGCAGTTAGAGTTTTCAACACCAGGTGTCTCAAATGTCCACATTATGGTCACAATGCAATTTTCTTTTATTTTTTATTGTTACTTATTGGACTGAATAGAATGCCACAGGCGGAAATGTAATTTAAACTCTGCTGTGTATTTTAACCATAACCGTACCACACACAGAGAATCGCATATGATAAATACAAATGTAATGAAGACAGTGTCTTTTTTGGGGGGGAGAGGTGGGATTTTTGGCTACAGATTAGACGAAGCCTTAACTTTACTTTTCATAGCAAACTTGGTGCAAGCAGATCCTAATGTAGATTGAGCATCTCACGTGAATATATATAACATTTTCCTTAACTGAATATTTTTTACTGACGTGAGGGAAGTGTTTGAAATTTTGGTCAACACAGTGAAGGATTCCAAAGCTGAAAGCAACTTCCTGTCCTTGATGCAGCACCTCCTGCTAATCCGCAATGATTATTTGGCCAGGTAGTATACAAACACTTCACAGCTACAGTTATCATTGTCTCATACTTTGGTGGACACATCTACATAATAAAACTGGTCCTGTGTTTCTAGTAGTTTTCCCTGTTTTAAGCAAGGCCAGGTTTTGAGATTTCTATTTGAGTGAGAAGCCACTCACACAATACAATACAATTTTATTTATATAGCGCATTTCACAACAGCTGTAGCTGTAACAAAGCGCTTGCCATATGCCGTCATGTAAATTATCAGGTAATTAGAACAAATTAAAACACATAAACACATTTACAATAGATACCAGAAGAACAGCAGAACAGTGACAGTCACATGTTGAGTTGAAAGTTGAAGAATAAAAATGTTTCTTTAAACACACACATACTTACACGTACATAGTATAGGAAGAGGTCTAAAATGAAACTTGGAATAGTGTGATGTGGTATTGATCTGAGTGCAGTTGCTGATAAACAGGAAGATCACGACAGAATCTACTGATGATAATCTCTTCATCTCCCAAACCACCTGCGGCTACATATTTTTCTGTTTTTATTTTTTTCAACTTTGCGTTACACTGCTGTTCCATCAGGAAAGAGGCTTCCTGTTTGCTTTTGTTATTCAAAATGGCAAAAGGCCCAAGATGTTTTTTGTTTATTAATGCATTTTAAATTAATTGAATACTTTTCCTGTGGGGTTCAAATATTTATTATTAGTTGATGAGTATTTATGATGCAATTTTTTTTAATTTATCTTTGTTACATGAATTACACACAAGAATCAGATCACATGCATTCAGGCAAAGGGCAGTTAGTCGCAAGTTCGCAACGTTACATTTTTCTTCCAGATTGGTATTAAACCTTAATACCATTCACTGGCTCAATCATAATTAATGCCGTGAAATAGCTATTAAAGTTTGTAGTGTGATGATAATGATAAATATTCCAAGTGTAAATACTCTTCTTTGATGGCTTCACAGTTCATAGTCACACATTCTACGTTATTCATACATATTAAACCTATTTACACAAATTTATTGGCAATGACATGGTCTCTCTCTCGCTCTCTCTTGTTTTTTCTCACTCTCTCACACACGCACACACCCACATGCACACTCTCTCTCTCAATTTGCTGTTTGTTTTCTCTGACATTATTCCCAATGTATGAAATTACATGCCAGTTCCACTTTAATAGAAACGAGCGCCCATCAACCCTTATCTCCAGCAAAATGCTAATACCTCTCCCTGTTTCTTTCAAAGTCCTTGCTGTAAAAAGGTAGGGGAAAGCAAGATGTAATTATTGATTGACATGGCAGATGGAGAATTATATTGCATTGTGTGGTGCATCTGTAAACATATCTTGCATTAGCACTAAAGGAAGAATACAACACCGAAAATTACCAAAACATGTACACAAAGTTAGGCAGCTGCTCACATTTCTCATTAACTATGTTGTTGTGTTAATTTAAAGGTGTTGAATCGAACTAACATGGACAATTAAAAAACTGTGATTGAAATTTTTCCAGGTGGCTCAGTGAAATGTTGCACAGATGGTCTATGACATGCTCTTCAAAAAATGGGGATTGAGGCTTTCGGGAGGCAGGCACCAGTGTTAGTTTGCGGGAAATATACACTTTTTAATTACATTGATGAAAACAGAGTGCAGGGGGAGTGGAAATGCACTGCAAGGAGACCCTTGGGGAGGAATCGAGACAGATGTCACTTTAAGAGTGTGATTCTTATTGCAATTACAGTGTTCAAAAAATTACACTAGGTGTCTCTCTCGCTCCACGCTTAAATCTTGAGTTTTGCAGCAAGTGCTGTTGTAGTATAGTAATAGAATGAAGTATGTATGCCAAGACATAGTGAGTAAGAAAGATAGGCAAGGTAGGCAGACAGAATAAATACGTAACATATGGCAGCATGTAATGGTGTCAAAGAATAAAATGCTTCCAAAATGAAGTGTTAAAGTTGTGCTGAGTTGATGAGACGCTGTGCCACACTTCTGTATCGACGTACACAAACAATATACTCAAGAGAGTGAAACTGACACAAAATCTTGGACCATGCACTAAAGCAAAAACGACACTTTCAGTATGTGTTTGTACTTGCTCCTTCCAACGTTGTGTGTAATCTAGGCCATACTGGGCTTATGAAAACCATAAATTGCAATAATTGTCATGAGATATTGCAGAATCATGCCCCATTGCTCGACACTTGTCTGCCTTGCACCTTTAGTATCTTTCTGTGTCTCCTAATCATTGCTTTGTCAATCTGTCACTCTTACCCCCAGGCCTCAGTACTACAAGTTAATAGATGAGTGTATTGCTCAGATCGTGCTTCAAAGGAATGGAGCAGACCCTGACTTTAAGTGCCACAACATCAGTCTCAACATTGAAAGACTAATTGGTGAGTTGTGCGAAAATGCACGACACAACATGTGCTTTTACCATGCAAGTACATTTATCAGAATATTAATTTGACAGTGATGAAACTAGAACTTGAGTTTTACGTGTTAACAGACATTAGTGCATTTGTCACTTGCACAGTCAGATGTGAAAGAACTGAAAAATTGCTGCAACCTCATACATGTTCAATCAAGGCTGATCTGCTCACAACACAGCCGTCGTGTCAACGAGTGGAACGTGCAGCAACTCAGACACACCACAGGGTGGCGCCATAGAGAAAATAGTCCAGGCTGTAGCAATCCTAAAGCAGTACAGTCAAAAGTCTCTGTTATGCCATACACATAACACAAAACTATTTAGAATAACTTGTTGTCTTGCAATATTTCATCCTTGACAGTCCTGGATGATTCATTAGATTGTAACATCAAGTTGTTATTGGTTTTTAGGTGTTTCCTGTAAAATTTATCTTGCGCGTCACAGGATCTCTGATGTTTTTTCACAAAAGAAAAGACCTTTACACAACTCCTCACTCCCCCAATGCTTCTTGGTGACTGATGTACTAGTAAAATTATTTTTTTTACGTTTTTTTTTGTGTGCATGCACCGGAGGGAACCTTTTTTGGTGTGTGGGGACACCTCTTTTCAGATGACCTTGATGTATTCATTGCAAAAATAGTTAGGCAAAGCGCCAAGCTAATTAATGTTTGTTATTTCCTCTTTACTCACTCAGCACAATCAAGAAGATGGTGGGTTTTCAACAGTAGATGTAACATTTAATGACGCATTTAAGATATAATTAATAATTGTCCTCATGAGGCCCTTGAGTGAACCGGAGCCTATTCCAGCCGACTTTGAGTGAGAGGCGGGATATACCCTGGGATGCTTGCCAGACAATTACACAACACATGTAGACAATCAGCCTTTCACATCCACAATTTAGCATCTTCAGTTAACCTAACAGACATGTTTTTCCAATGTGGAATGAAGCCACAGTGCCCGGAGAAAGGCATACGGAGAACATAAATACCACTTCTTGGAAAACCAAAACCGCAGGACTGTGAGGCAAACATATGCCAACCACTGCACATCATAATATCAATAATATTATTCAATATCACAATTACCCATATTTTGATAAAACATGAAGTGTAAGTAAAGCCCTATATGATTATGTGACTGGCATTTTTTATTAAATTATTATTCATAAATTGAGAATTGAAATATTCTGCGTGACATTGAATTTGTGTCTCTTTCAAGGTGCAAAATGGCACCTTCTAAGCTAGGTTTAGACTGCAGGTAAATGCTACTCAAATACTTTTTTTTTGTCCATGTGTGACCTGGATCAAGTATTTATTTATTCATGTTACATGTATTTTTATTTATGTATTTTTTTTTATTTTTTTATTCCAAACCACTAGATTTCTTTTTTTCTGAAATGTGACCTCTGTCATTTTTATGTATTCCTAAACGTCATACCTAGCAGATTTTTTTTACATGCAACCTCAGTCTGAACGGACAGGCCGCATGTATACACCCTATAGATTATAAAAGCTTAATATGCGTTCCATGTATATGGGAGACTGCCCCTGAATGAGATTGAAAATTGTCAGTCAATCTGCATACTTTATTTTTCGGATTAGAAGACGCTACTTTTTCCTAGATTTTGAACCATGCGGCTAATACAGCAGTGCGGCTTTTCTGTGGATTTTTCTTTCACCATTAGTGGCGCTCTATAGTTCAGAAAATACGCTTAAATTAATCTTTTTTTTTTTTTCTCTTTGGTCTGTTCTGTTTTAATTAGCAAAGTAGTTGCCGTGTTGAAAGGCACTGTTTGAACAATCTGTTTATGTACCTTTATGTGCATTCACAGTACAAACATTCTTTACATGCAGTAAACTACTACTACTATTACTATTACTAATCCTATTTTTTTTCCACATAGAAAACTTCGGCTTATACCATGGTGCGGCTTGTATATCATGTCCAAAAAATCTGAATTTAGGTTTCAGACCTGCTGTCTGAATGTGGCCTTAGACACGGGTCCTTAATGTGTGGTCAAGAAAAAAAAAAACATGTCATAATCAACAAAATGAGTGCAGCAGCGGAACAGGCAATGTCTCCCGAGTTCAATAGTCCTTTATGAGCAGGACTCAGTTGTTCACTAGAGGAGGCTCTAATTGCACTGCTACTAAATGCGAATACACACATACACAAACACACACAGTGAGCCTGTCTGGCCTCCTTTAAGGCTGCCACAGTTATTATCAGTGGAAAGCAGCCCAATTCTGCCCCGCATGCATTATTTAGTGTTTTTCTTTGAACTCTGAAACTCAGCTCAGTTTTTCCCCCTACATTCTATCTCCCTTAGCGCTCTATTCGAAGTTTGTCCCATTTAGCCTTGCCACCATGACGGAAAAATCCCTCCTCCATTATATATCCAATAACCATGTAAACAGGGTGACACAAATCTGTTTGTGGGTTACCGTTTTTTGTTTTTTTATATATATATTCTGACTAAATATATTTCCCGTTTTGTTCTACTTTACTTGTACCGGATTAACTTGCATGGTTTCTTTTTACCCAGCAGCCATTCTGTCAGTTCAGAAAAGCTGCTACATTATCTACTCCAATTCTGTATGCTTCACTTTTTTACTTTCTGTGCATTTATATAATTTTCCTCTCTATTTGAAGTTCTTACAAAGTGTCTGTCATCACTTGTCTGTTTCATCCAGCTGTCTCTGATCCAGCCACTCTCGGGCATTCATCTTCATGTTAATTAGCCCTTTTACTGCACATATTCAATAAGTCCTTGAGCAGTGAACCACCTGTAGTCTCTGCAATTGTACTGTTAGAGGACCCTGCTGGTCACCCAGAGTCTTTCTCCACTTCTCCTATAGGATTTTATGTTTTTAATCTACCATTATCATATCTGATTAATCATTGCTTATTATGTCGGTTTAGTTTACCTAACAGATCTTACATAGTTATTTTACGTCTGTTTCATAAATGTTAACTGACTGTATTTTTCCCATCTCACCTTCCCCTTCATTTACAGACAACATGGTCGACCAAACCAAGGTGGAAACCAGTGAGGCCAAGGCTATTGAGCTTGAGAAGAAGGTGCAATGCACACACATCAATTCACATTGCGTACAAGGGCCCAGAAGATAATAGATTTCCACCTCACTAATATTATGCAGCAGGATTTAATAACATTCCGTGTGGCTAGTGTTTGACTGACATTGGCTGACAAATGAGGGGGGTGGTGGGGAAGAGGAACAGAAGATGATGAAAAGAATTGAGTGTGTGTGCGTGCATGCATGCACGCTTGACAGCTATTAGACACAAAAATACACTTAAAGACTACACACGCTCTCGCATAAGGGGCTAAATGCTTTAATTGCGGTGTGCTGCTACTCTAATGTTTCCGTCCCAGTGACGGGATAATTGCAGAGGGAGCTGAAACTAGCCCTCATTCTGACTGTCACATACTGGATCATATCCATTGTACAAATTCACACACACAGAGCACACACTTTTTGTCATTGGCCACCCACACATATTAGCTCTAGTTGTGTTTGATGGCGTAATTGCAGACGGTCTTTGGCAGGAATTAGGGAAAGGGCTGTCAAGAAGCTGACAGCCCGCGTACAATATCTGCTGCCTGCAAAGTGAACAGCTATGTGTGTATTTATTTCGGTTAATAGTATATTTGCAAAGTCTCCTAGATGTTAATAAAGTTATTTAAAACAGATTTTTCAAAGTTGACATTGAAAACTATTGTTAATATTTTTTTTTTCGTTTTATCCGTTATATTTTTCTGCTGAAGTCTCAGAAGTTAATGTGACAGAACCTGGAACGGACTGCAGCAATCAAAGTGCAATTGTGGTAGTTCCTTGTTATGCCATCACTTAAGTTCTAAAGACTATGCCTATTATTGCCTTTTGTCATGTGTATTAGCTGAATGCGGAGTTGACCGCACGGCACGAGTTGCAGGTGGAGATGAATAAACTCGAGGGTGACTATGAACTGAAGCTGCAGGAACTTAGCCAAGAAAAGGAGCAACTGGCCTCCTCCAAGCATGATCGGGAAAAGGAGAACCAGGGTCTGCAGCAACAGCTAAGCACTCTGCAACAGCAGGTACAAAAGGTTTTCCCATCTTTTGCACACAAACAATTTCACTTTCAAAATATTTATGATGGAATTCTTTGGCCATATCTCAGTTCACTTTTTTTGGTGCCACTGTATCACAGATTACAAATAGTGGTTATCGGGGTTCAAGATTAAAGGTGGCCGCTAGCCTTGGACCAGTATGGCACTGTGTCGGTGTGTCAAAGCTGATGCGATGGCCCGCAGTGGACGCTAGGGCTTACATAAAAAGAATCAATGCAATAAAAGATCCAGCTGCGACTGTCACGCTTGCCTGCGTTATAATTTATATTTCCCACAATAATCACGTCACTTTACACGCATACGCATCACTGCTCAGCTTTTAACGATAAGACACAGGCAGGAAGCTATGAGAAGTCAATTTTACTGGTGAGGGTTTACCACACCGAGCAGTCACGACAATTCAGTGGAAGATTCTTGGCCTTCGTAAAGTAGTGATGAGGTGTGCTGTGATAAATTTGCGTAAAAATGAGTTTAAAGCTTTGTTGTTGTCACCTCTAGCAGCAGTTGTCCACCAAGTAGCCACCAAAGCAACCCCGACACGTCGCTTACGTGGTTCAAATTTCTGCGTTCAAGTCTTTAAGCGCCGCCCGCTCCCCGTTGCTATAATACAAATTTTTCTCCCAGTTCAGTCTAAAACGACCACAAACCCTTGGCTTCGTCATTTCCATGAACATATCTTGCCGCAGCTACAAATATTCGTGTGGAAATACAAACATAATCAAACACTGGTTCCCGGTGCTGCATATATTTATTTCTTTTTTTTTAATTATCAAAAAACAGGTTTGGGGCATGCATTGTCGTTCCGACCACTTGTGGTTGGCACAACCATGTTCGAAATGGAAACGCGCCACCAGAAACGCTCCACCAGAAACGCTCAACTCTCGTTTGGTCTGACCGCAGCATTAGGTCCTGTAATGTCATTTTAATTTGACAGCTAGTTATTGTGGTAGGGTTAGCAAAATTATTAATGTATTCGTGTCTTAATTAGTCATAAATAAGCCTTTGTAATCACTTATAGTCTGTAATATTTATGATGTGAATTTCTATTAAGGAGAACCTAATCTTAAATCAATGGCGTTTCTGACCAAGCTTGTTTGATGTGTGTACGCCAATGAAGAATGGACACTTATTTTGTGCTCAGACGGATATAATGTTGCAGAAATGTAGCTGCCAAAGAGCTTCGCACACTCACCTAACCAATGAGCATGGCTGCGGTTTTAAAGGATTTAATCAAGGGTAACTAGTTTTTCTTGAAAAGGGGGGTTGCAATGAAAGGCTATTATGAAGTTAGCTAAATCTAGCTCATAATAATTGATAGAGATGGGGTAAAACTTACTTTTATATTTCCATCTGAAATCCCATTTACTCACCCAGTGTGGTTATACAATTATTAACTACATCATTTTTTTCTAGCTACGATTAGACTGTAAAACAGTACTTTTTACTGGGCAATGTGTGGAAACTCAATTCTTCTTTTTTTTTTTTTTTGTCTATACCCTGCTGCTACACCAGCTGGACTCTGCTTCACTGTGATACCCAAACACAAACTCACTAACATTCCAAGTGACCCAGAACAATCTGGTGCCGTTCTTGTGTGCGTCACCAGATAAATATTTTCTGTGTGTCATGCCTTTGTGAGCCTTTTTATTTGGACTACACAATCTCCAAAATGAGATTCATCCAGGCTTTTGGAGCCAGAATCATCTTCTTGCCACTCAAAAGCCCAAACACGCTCACATGCTCACAGAGTTGTCCAAAGCATCAAACAGGCTTTCAAACTATGATGGCTCCCTTTCTTTCCGTTTGAGACACTGCCCACCGAAGATTTCTTCATATTCAGACATCCCTCTGTTTGATGCGACGCCCAACTCTTCATCTGCTTCTTCATTACGGAAGCTTGCCACAGAAGCTTGCCTCAGAGGCCCTTAAAGTCTGTTACTGTCATCTTTTCAAAGTCTGATAAAACACTGTTCATGAAGATGCATATAAACACATTCTGTCATGTGAACGTGAATAAAAGTAGTATCTTAACTTTCAGAAATGCTCACTTGACTTTGGTTTAACCTTCATTTCATCATAACCACACAAGACATCCACATTAAATCATCACAACTATCAAACGTTCTGAAAACCTCTCGTGAGCTAGTTTAAGTTTTCATGTTAGTGAGGCAATAATAATAATATTGTTATTATTATTACATTTATGATTATAATTGTGTTATCATTATTATTATAATATTAGGGTTGACTTGTAGTACTTCATGTTTTTTTCCTAACTCTTCACACATTTTCTTTGAGGATTTAATCCATAGCTAGGTTTTCTCTGCCTGTCCTCCTCTCTCCTCTCATCTCTCTCAACACACCGTTCAGCCCAGACTTTAATCCCTTTATATGTCAACTCCGTTTCCTTCTTTTGTTCCGTCTAATCTAATCACTTTCTTGGCATGCCCATCACTTGGACATGGCAGAATTTGCAGGGAAACGTGATTTAATGGACTAAAAAGCAGACAAGTGATTATAAAACATGATAAAACGTCTTGAAAATAGTATTCATTATAGTGCATACTTCCTTTCCTACAGATTGAAACGCTATCCAAAGATCTGGAAGAGGCGAAGACTAAAGCCGTCGCAGTTTCAGTTCCTGTGCCAATGCCTGGTGTGCCACTTGAACCACCTGCCGCACCCTTGCCAGGACATGTAATCATGCCACCTCCACCACCTCCTCTACCAGGGAAAGTGGTCATGCCTCCTCCTCCACCTCCTTTACCAGGCATGTCAGGCCCTCCACCACCCCCACCCTTACCAGGCATGTCAGGCCCTCCACCACCCCCACCCTTACCAGGCATGTCAGGCCCTCCACCACCCCCACCTTTACCAGGCATGTCCGGACCTCCACCTCCTCCACCCTTGCCCGGGATGGGACCTCCCCCTCCACCTCCGCCACCAGGTGGTCCTGGTATCCCTCCACCACCTCCAGGTCCTGGTATGCCTCCACCGCCACCGTTTGGCATGGGAGGTTGGGGGGCCCCTGCAATAGTTCAACTGCCGTATGGTCTCACGCCTAAGAAGGAGTACAAGCCCGAAGTGCAACTGAAGAGAGCCAACTGGAGCAAGGTCATCTTTAAGTTATTTATACTGTACAATTGTGTCTCCAATTAATAATATATGTTATGAAGACAACCCTCACAGTACAGTTTAGTAATATCTTATTAAAGTAAATGCCATATGTACTAACAGCCCTTTGCTCGTATCATAATTGGACCGAAAGTGCAAAAATTAAACAAATGAATACACCATGAAATGTTTAATTAAAATTGTCATTAATTGTTTCATGCATTCATGACAATAATATGGAAAATAAATATGCAATTAAATAATAATAATTTCACTCACCATTTAATTAATTATTTTATTGTCCTGTGTTGTAGTGTTTTGTGAATTTATTTTATCTGTCAAACCCATGCATCAAAGTTTGGTGGGCACGTCCTAATACCTGATTGTTTGTGCTGCTCATCAAGTCCAGGCAAATCAATTCCAGCATAATGGATTGATGCCAACCTGAGTGTCTAGTGAAAATACTCCAATACACTGAGTGACGATATTCACCTCTACATTGGTTTGAATACTCAAGCAAAACAACTAAATACAAGCCTCGACCGCTCAATCAAGGGAGTTCATGAAAGTCCTCGATCATCTTAGCCGTCATGTTTCCAACCACTCCAGGCCAAAGCAATGGCTTAGATAAGATTACAGTTTGGCAGCGTTTAGCCCTGCCCACTTACTTTGATGGGCGAGTTTGACAGATAAAATAAATTCATGAAACACTGCAACTCGAGACCATGAAAAATTAAGTACAGAGATATTTATATGTATACACACACATTTTCAAATTATTCATCAGATTTATTTAATTCAATATTTAATGAATAAATGAAACAATTGATTAATTAATGACAATTTTAAACATTTGATGGTTTATTTATTTAACTGTTAACATCATTTTTAGCTTCCACTTCTTATTTGTATTTTGAAAATTATTTCCTGGAGTTAACTTGGAGTGGGTTTTTAAGTAAACTATTGTGGTCTTGGAGGCAGCTCTGAGTGTGAGCCACAACTGTGAGGTTGAAGAGTGCACATCCTTGCATACTTGTATCTCATGACTATCCTTCATGCTCTGCGCCTCCCTCTCATCTGTGATGGTTAAAACATCAAAATGGCCCTCTGTCTTCCTTTAGCCTCAAGCTACTGTTTAATGGCTTCAGCAGACTTCATCAATGTTTAGCTTCCTTCTCTCTCTCTTTCTTGCTGTAGCTTGCTCACTCTGGCGAGTGTTTGACAAGGATGTCACAGAAATTGCTTTTTAATAAGCCTTCTTCTTGTAACTGCTCCACTGAAAGATAATTAAATCGCTGCTAGAAAAGACCGTATTCTTTTGTAATTTAAATTAACTTTTTTTTTTTATAACTCAACCTGCTTTTTGTGTGCTCTATTGCTCTATTGTGAGATCCTTCTGCTCAACCCTGTATCACTTTCTCTCTCTCCACTGTTCAGCTTTTTCCATCCTTCTACATCCCTAAGGCTTCGTCCATAATGAAACGTCTGATATCTGTCAATTTACTACCAGTGCTTTCACTCTCTCCTTTTCCTAATGAGAACACTCAGAAAGTGATGGAACCACATACAAAGTTAATTGTAACTTGTGACCAGAATAGAAAGTGCAGAACAGTGGGGGGTGGAGGAAAAAGTCCAACCCTCTTTATTTCTTCAGACTTCTAAGTGAAGCTCTGAAGCGAAAGCTGCTTTGTGGTGCAGACAGTGTGCAGATTAGAGAAAATGAGTGCTTGTTTCCTTTCTTCCTCCTCCTTTGAGCCCTGCTTCCTCTGTTCCCGCATCCCCTCCCTTTACTACAATGCCCTTGCTTTTTTATGTTATAGCCTCGCGGTTTGTAGCTCATGAGGCAGCTGCACTCATAAACACGACTGTGGAATAAGTTTGATGATTAGTTTCTGAAACATCAATCTTATTTCCATGTGGCATTCCATCTGTCTGTCTCACATTAGTGTCTTCATGTCGGTTTCTCCTTTTAGATTGGCCCTGAAGACCTTTCTGAGAACAGCTTTTGGACCTCAGCCAAAGAGGAGAAATATGAAAACAATGAGCTCTTTGCCAAACTCACCTTGGCCTTCTCCTCACAGACTAAGAGTGAGTGTGTGACTGCTTTACATATTTACTGTCATTATTTATGTGTAATCGGCGACAGCAATGATTTTCTCTGCTTCTCACTTCTCCCGCGTTGTCCTCTCTCTTTTCTCCCTCCTGGCACAATGCGTCCATTTGAATACTCCTTCTCTCCTTTCATCAGCTGCTAAAGGTAAGAACAGTCTGAACCAGCCGTTCATTTCATTCTCAGCCTATCCCTCTATTCTCCTCTGTTTAAAGGACACCACACATTTGCATTAGTCCTGAACACCCTGTCAAAACAATATCCTGCCTTGGTTCAAGTAAAAGTCGCCCACACTTGTATGCATATGGGATCCTCCTCTCAATGACTTGTGCTAGATCAGATAAATTTGCACTTCAGGGAATCCGGGGAAAGATGTTCTCTGGGCTGAAGGTGAAATGAGAGATAAGGAGAAGGTCGCTGATACCCGTAGACGTGCCACCTGCTGTCCTGGCACAAAGCGCTGACATAGGGCTCTCCACTCACACAAGCACACCTGTCCAATCGCATCACCTTGTCCCAGTGTCACCTAGCCTTCTGCTCGAACTCCTCCATATTCATATCATAATGAGAACACTATCAGCTCACAGGCAGTGTGTATACGTGAGGGCGTTTTTGTGTGCATTCATCTGACCTTCATATATAGTCTCAAACACACACGCACAGACATGGACGTGTCATGAATAAACAAATGGACACCTGCGCACGTGGCCAATTCTGGCACTTGATATCCGTTAAAATGTCACCATTGGCAGCTGTCAGGACTGCATTCGCCTATATGTCAAATCGTAACATTCCCCTATCACACCTTAATTTCATAACCCCCCCCTCCAATTTCCATGACCCATATACCGTGGCTTCCACTTTTTTTTATAGGCCAAGACAGCCGCCTATTCCAGATGATGTCTAATAACCTTTTCTCATAGCTGACTATAAAGACACTGTGCCCTTTTCATAAGCTCCCACCTGTCTGTTTGTGTGCGTGTGTGCGCGGCATTGGCATTCTACTATCTAAGAGGTCAGAAAACCGGAACTTTTGTTGGAACCAAGAATCTTATAAAACCTCCGGTTGGGGTTCAGGCTGCATTCAATTTGTTTTTTTCTTAGGGAATGTCAATGTCAATAGTGCCACATTTGAATGCCAGTGAGATGAAAAGAAAGGAAAAAGGCTAGTGTGAACAAGGTTTTGCAGAATGCCTTATTACTTTTGGAATGCATGTGTCTGCCTTTGAAAAAGACTGAGGCTGAAGATGACTGAAGCTATTGTGTAAACATCTTTATGTATTATGTGCTTTGAGTGCAAAGGTAATTCAACCCACACGCTCTTTTTGTGTACATGTTTGTGTGGCTCTATAAGCAAGGAGCTCCAGTTATGCAGAGTAACCCTTCACCCTACATCTATCAATCCTCTTACTTAAATGTACATCCCAAGGCCTAATGCATTCTTTCCCGGCCTCCTGATCCTCCTTATCCTTCACCTTTGGGAACCCAGCTTCATTCCTCTTGATTCCTTCCTTGGTGCCCTTTCTCCTGCTCTTGCGCCTCCCTTTCCTCATTACGCCGCAAAGGCAGACAGACACTACGCCAAGCCATCACTCACCTTTACTGACCCTTCGTTCTTTCCATCAACAGCCAAGCAGCCCACACACCCACGCAGACATACATGCTGGGGAATACAGTGCTCAGTGCAGGGCTATGACTTAAGGGCTTAAGGGAAGAGATGGGATGGTGACAATCTTTGACAGACATACCACGTAGGGCCTGTGCATTTGCTCATCATATTTGCAGTAACAAGTTGTTGGGAAAGGGCAAGGAAGACACAGATTTCTGCTCTGATTTATTCAAATTATTTTAGGATTACGTCCCCTCCCCCCGACAAAGAGCAAAATGTTGACAACCTCTTAGGTCTGGTTTACACCACTTAAACTACTCAGAGGCACAGAGCATACATTATCTGGTGTTTGTATGTAATTATTCGCTCAGCATCGAGAGAGAATCCATCATCAAGCAGTTTCTAAACGTGCAGGTTATGTGCGGTATTATGTTGGTTTAATTCTTCATTTAAATTCTATGAATATGCCTGATCTCATTAAGCTGCTGCTGTTGACTTTACACACGCACACACACTAACAGATCATCTCCCGGTGTTTTCTGCTCATTCAAAGATGGAGCTAACACATTATTAGCAATATGTGTTTTGTTCTCTGTCATTAAACTGAGCGAGGTTTGGGAAATAAAACACGCAAATGACTATGCTTTTCATCGGGTGGTCTAGAACATTCTTAGACGTAATTGCCGACTTCATGCAGGTTGCTTGTGGAACATTGTACTACTTTGTGTGACTTTGGTAAACATGTTTTTTTTGTTGTTGCTGTTTTGTACTTTGTGCCTGATTTGGCCTGTAACCAGGCACCTGGTGTGATTGTATGTAATAATAAACAAGCCAGTTTCACATTAGTACATGTGGGTGCAAGCCAAGCCTTATACTCCTCTGAGAACGCTTGTCCTTGAATTTAAATCCACATTTACGGGTTTTATCTGTTTTCTATACAATACAGTCCTAAATCTTCTCTGTGTGTTTGTATAGTGACAATTATAGTGTTGGAGAATAATTTGAAAAACTTTATTCCAGTGCGTCCTTTTCAATTTCCTAATCCATGTTAGATAGTAGCTACTTTGAAGCCTAGATCTCGGACAGTACAGTCACCAAATGAACATAAACGGAGTCTTGGAAAAGCAAAATACTCAACAAAAAGATGGCTGGGCTGCAGGAACGTTGGTGATTAATTTGACTCTGGAGAGAAAAGAAGAGAAAAGGGCCAGGAGCGTATAAGATTATTAATCCTCATAATGGGAGGATCATTTTCATATCCCAATTCTCCAGCCTGTACGCTCTTTTCTTCCTCCTTGTCTCTGTCTTAATTACTACATTTCTGTGGTCTGTTGCAGTAAGGTGACCTAATTTTTCTTCACTGGCAGAATATCCCAATTCGAGTGAGGTTTTATTCTGTATCGTTTCACATGCAATGACAGTGTCCCACAGTGTAATATATAATCCTGTAATACATTCTGTCCCTTTGCAACCCAAATGGGTTTATTACAGACGGATGCAATGGTTATCGTTGGAGGAGGTCTGCATGTTTGTGTGCTTTGTTCAACGGAGTAGGCGGCTCAGCTTGGCCACATTTGCAAAACAATTATAATAAGCCTTTTGATCTCTCTGTGTTCAAAAGCACGTACACATTTTGTTCCTTGTAGGTGTCTATGTGTACTTGGTTTTCCTTTCAAGTCTCTCCAATTCATTTTTCACCTTAATGAGGCATTAATTGATAAATAAGGACCCTTGTGTGATTGCAGGTGCACGTGCTTGCCTTTGGCTTCTTGGGGGGCTTAGACCAATCAGTTAAGGGGAAGAGAGATGCAGCTCATTATAGGCCAAGGCGGTATGAACAATTATAGCCAGTGTTGTTGATTAGATCATTACAGTATCTACTTAAAATAATTCACATTTGTAGCCTTTGAACAGTTGGTGGGCTGAAGGCTATTCTCGGTCAAAGAAAACCCTCGCTAATGAAAGACATTTGACAAACTCCAATTCCTCTCGGTGTTGTTCGTTTTAAGTGCAGCACTTGTAATGCGGGATTTATACTGAAACATCATGGAAAGTAATGTCACAGAGAAGGTCTCCTTTGGTCAGTTTAAATGCCAAATAATGTTTTCCATTTGCTCTACTACCAGCCCAACCACAACTGCTATTCAATACTTCAACAAGCATTTGTTGTTTTATTCTAGCTAACATCCCATAGAGACTTGGGAGTCACTCTGTGTTTGTGTGTGTGCGTGCGTGTCAAGCCGTTTATGATGGAGAGTTTCAGTTTAGGCGGAACAAAAAGAAAAGCGTGCAGGCAGCAAGGAAACAGTTTGTGGGCATGCAGGACCACGGGACATAAGTGCAAGTCTGCAGGAACAAAAAGCATGGTGTGTGCGCTCAGTGAGTCCTGTTGCTGCAAGTGCACGCCTGATGTTTTTGGGAGGCTGAAAAGAGAGCTAGAGCGTGCTGGACAGAGAGTGACTGGTGTTTCGCTCCATCACACTATTGGTCAATGTCTAGGAACAAATTGTGGGGCCACGTAGGACACTTGCGAATAAACAAAAAAAAAAGTTCTGACACGCCAGACTTTCTGTGTCGTGGTCATGAGGCATCCAAAATGCCAGATTAGCAGTCTTTGATTATGACACTGTAAACAAGGTAACAATGTTTGTTTCGCAGCTCATAACAAAAAAGAATTGGCGTTTGTCTTCGACCTGTCGTGTCCAAATTGCGCTACAATCGTCTATTTTGAGCTCAGCATAAGTCAACAATAATAAATTAAGATTATAAACTCTTTAGCCTTGATGTTATGTGATGACTTGTATGTGAAAATGTTTCATAAAACATGTCCATTATTTCCTCTCTCTTGGAAGTCAACAGCGGAAGGAAGCCGCTGTGAATAAATCATGTGGTGTTCAGGCTGGAACGAAAGAAAGAAACAGGTTAATTCAAAGGTCACAATGCAATAGAGAGAGCTGGAGAAATATACTGCACTTGACTTTCTCTGTTCTTTTCTGTTCATCCTTTTTTGTTTGCATGTCATATTTATTCTGTCATCTATTTAGGGATTCACATCGCACAAATAAACTCAACAAAATTGCTGTGATTAATACCCCCACAAAAAGTTTCCGATAAAAGGTCTAGTTCCAATCTGGTATTTTAGGACCCATAACAATAGAAAGAAAAAAAAAATGCCTGCAATACTGGACTGTACTCCGGAAACAAGACTTAAGAAAATAATGCACGGTACCTTTTTGGCACATGTACATGGGGTGACAACTTCTTCTGGACTTATTGCATCAAGTTGATTTGTTGGCAAATAATCCTTTCGAGCAGAGGTATTCAATTAAAAGTCACAGAGGTCCACGACTAAAATTTCTTCCAATTAAAAGGTCCGAACCAAAGTCCAATTTAATGTCTAGCCTATGTTCACATTTTTATATAGTTTCAATATTTAGTCATTTTCAACAAAGCACACTTATATACTAAATATTTAGCAATGTTCCCATTAAACACCTTTGCCGGTCAAACAAATTAAGGCGTTTATTTCACATTCAAGAAAATGTCGCTCCAGGAACTTAAGTTTGCCACTTCCAGAAAAAACAGTAAAATATCTCCTGGAGAAATATATCAAGTCCTAAGCATTGAGTTAACATCTTTTACCTTTTTTTTCTTAAATCAAAGAGTTATCAGCCTAAAGAAAAACGGAAAGCCTAATTATCCAAGTAAACCAGGTCAACATGTTCAGTACACAATCAATAAAAATGGCTGTCCCCATAAAAAACTAATTCAAAATGAGCTTTGACACCACCTTTTCTTTTGAATCTTTTTTTAACATCTTTTAATGAGAAAAATGAGTTTGTGACTGCCCTGCCAGTGACTTAATTCTTGGTTGCAACGGAGTCAGGGCCATTGGGATTTGGTTGATTATTTCACACATCTGGCCTTTGTGTTTTCCTTTAAATAATGTTTGTGCAACCGTATTTAAGCACTCCTTCACAACTTCCCCATCACTGAATGTTTTTTTTATGTTTCCCCAAAATCCATGATACTTTTAGTGAACATTCGTTTGCACGCCGCTGGGCTGTAAACGAATATCTAGACATTTGTTATACTGCACTCGAAGTTCGATATTTTTGCGTGCGCTCACCTCAAACTTCAGCGGATAACTTTGCAAAAAAGCGCGGTGCCTGTTTCATAGTGGCGCTTCGCAATGTTGCGATGGTTTCGGAGCATATGATGCACACTGGTTTTGAATCGGCTACAGCCAGAACGAAACTAAATTTCTCCGTCCATTCATTTAAAACAACACGCATCGACTTTGCTAACTTTTTAGCAGCACTCTCTTCCGGTCTGCTGCGCAATTGACAGTGGATCGTAAATAAAAGATTTGATTGGCTCAAATCAGTGACACCTTTTTAACTTGAATTGCAGCGCCAATGTTTGCGAATGCGCCCTGAAAAAAAATCATCATAGATTGGTCATGGGTTCGGTCCGAACCATCCGGACCGCGGTCCGCCATTTGGTGATGCCTGCTTTAGAGAATGGAATGCCAAGAATACAAAATGTTCCTTTCAAGAAAATCGTTCTGTTTATAAAGAGCCACATGCCAAAAACAAAGAACATGGTATTCTGGATGTTCTCTATTATTGCCCGTGTTGTGCTGTATCATTGTCCTCTTAGCTTAGTTCATTGGGAGGTGACTTTATATTATGTTGCAATGTCAACATTTTTGGGTTGACACAAGCAAGATCAGGCTTTCCTGTTGTCCTCTGCAAACTGGACGTAACAGATATGCTTGATGGAACTGTGACAATGGAAATGCGGCATCAAATCAAGTTACTTTGTTCTTCCTGGACAACAATGAGAATGTAGAATGGCAATAATTGTAATTTTTGGTGCCTTGCAAAGAAGCATCAATTTAACTGTTTTGATATTGCCGCTTGGAAATTCATGGGTACCGGTATTTGCACTGACAACGGGATTTCCGATTTTTGGATTTTCATCTGCAGGCATTTGGGTGGGGATGAAAGGTTTGTTGTTTATTGGGCGTCTTAGAGGTTTGTGAATGCGTTTAGGTGTTTGTGTGTTCTAGTGCTCAAGTTGAAATCCCAAGTGTACTGCATAAGCCCCTCTACCCGCGATCAGCAGTGGTGCATTAGATTGGCTTTGCTCGATGTCTGAGCCTCTGTATGTATTATTGGTGTTGCAATTGCGAGCACTCCCTTGTTCACCATCTCTTTATGGTTGTCGAAGAACCACAAAGCGCTGCTCATTCATCAGGCCTTATCAGGTTGAAACACATCTGTGTGCCCACACAGGCACCCGCTCACATATGCAAGCACAAGCGCACACGTGTATACACATGTAAGCACATACAGATACACAGATACCCAAACATAGAAATAAACATTTTTGTCCTGCTTGTTTTTTTATTTCATTTAGTCACTCCTTCGTTACTTCTCGCCTGTTTTGCATGCAAATAAACTAAGTTTACGCCTTCTGCGTCATCACCACGTTTGCTCCTAATCCCCTTGCTGTCTTTTCCTCCTCCTCAGAGATTATAATGTATTTGAATTGGAACAGACCCTCTTCGCTTTGCTCGCCCTCCTCTTCTAAACAGCCAGTCAGTCAGCCAACCGGTTTTCAGATCTGCAACTGCCATTAGCATTTTAATGTATTCAATATTATGACAGTTTAGTAGCCCTTAAGAACATATGTCTCTGCATTTTGTAATCTGCATAAGCACACAATCTTGTTGTCTGACTGATTTAGTTGCTATTCTGTGTATTCAATCTTTAAAAAAGAAATCCTGAAAAACAATGTGAGGATGTAAGAGACTGAAGAGCGAAATCTATACATACCTACATTCCTTTCGCCCACTCCTCTTTCATGTTTTGCTCCTTTTGGTCATAGTAATCTATTCTTATTCCTCCCACTCTGTTTATATTATGTGTGATATATATATATATATATATATATATATATATATATATATATATATATATATATATATATATATATACACATTTTTTTGTGCTTTGCTGCATCTGAGGCATTGAGTGCTCGTCAAGGTAGAGGTGTTTTAGTTTTTTATTCATGGCGTATCAAAAGAAGATAAGTCAAAGCTAAACCATTCCTATGATTAGAAAGCTCGCTCGTCTCGATGATTGCAGTAGCTGTATCACACTTAAATACCAACCATCCAGTATCCGTCCTGCTGAAGATAATTTAAAATTGCAGATAACACAACAGCGGCTATGCTGCTCTGTTTTAGTGCCTTCACCGCTCATCTGCCGGGTATCCCACCACACACACGTATTCAAAATTTCCGAACCTGACCTTGTACGCTTATCCGTAAATGTTACACGTATCAGATGTAGGGCGCAGAACCGTCACACTCCTTCTTCAAACCCCTCCCATGGGGAAGGCGATTTCAGAGTCTTAAGTGTTGGACATCTCCCCACAGGAAGCAAACATATCGCGTGGCTGTTGGGATACTTGAAATCTTGACAGACAGGATCTCAAAGAACAGGGCAATCACTAGCCAGCAACCACTTAAAACATTGCTAGACTACAGGCAAAATGCAGCTAGGAATAGTTTAATGCGTTATGAATGTTTTTTTCCTTTACATTATCCGAAATATATGAATTGAACTCTTATTTAATTGTGGTTATGGTTGAAACGGGTCCTCAAGTAAATCAGATATCTCAGTTTAAAAAAAAGGAAAAAAAGGCATTTTGTTTTGGCCTCTTTATCCACTTGTGTGTATCAGTAAGAAGAAGCCAAGCCAACCGTAATAATGCGATGCATGAGACGTAAGATACGATTAAAAAATAAATAATAATGAACCGTACCTTACCAAATAATATTTGGACATCAATACCTTTTGAATGCTTTTATTTTGAAGTTGTTCCCAGCAGTGTGTCGCACATAATGGTTGACTCGACTGTACTCCTACCAACGTCAATAACACGTCCTCCTGAAATAATGTTCAATCGCTAATTAAGGGCGCTAGAAAAGATACAAATAAAATAATAAAGCCCCATCCCACCAAGGGGCAACGGTTAAAACTGTTGGCAAAGTTACCAAAATGTGTGTACGTTGTCTCGTAGACCAAAATATGGTGGAGAAATTTGAGAGGAAAGTAGTGTGTGGCTATGCATAGACTACATTTAAGTATTAAATAGTATCTAAAAAAATTTAAATTGTTGGTCATTCATTATAAAATGTGTTTTTGTCTTTTGCATTGATAACCAGTTCAAAATATGTTCATTTTTTTTTCAGAATACCTAATTGCGCGATACCATTTTCAGTAAAGTATTCGGTAGCTGCGGCCCTAATTGTGGTTGTATTTTTCAGTGCTCATCAATCCAACTGCCACCCAAATCCATTTAGAAGAAGTATTCACAAAGCGTTGTTCCGTTTACTTAGCGTTGTAATATTAGCTAAGAATTGTGCATCTGAGGACTGCGGAACACGCACACAGTCACACATACACACAAACACAAGACTTTGATGTCACTGATAACATGCATAAGAAAATGGAGCTTTAAACAGAAACAACTTCAAAGATAAGGTTGACAAGATAGGAGCATTAACCCCTATTTGCGTTCCTTCTTTTCATATGTCTCCAGATTTACTCATCACTCTTCTCTTATCTCTATGCCTGATAGATGGAGATTCATATGAAAACAAGGAGGGATATATCCAGTCTCAGAAAGACTGCTGGGGTGGAAGGGTGAGGGGGCAAATTAGCTATAATTTGATGAAGTAAAGATTAAAGCTTTAAAGGCATCAAGAAGTGTCTTATCTCAGTCAAGTTGTTAAATATTTGTTCTCTGCTACTCATTTGGAGTTAGCTAGCTAACTACGCAACTTCTCAGTCTTTTTAATTCCATATTTATAGCCATGGCTAGATTTTGTTTTACCAGTGAGGGCAAATTGCAGTGTAGTTTCTAGTTTTGTAGCCGCAGTGCAAATATGGGTAACCCGGTGGCATTTACACTAGGCCATGCTCCATTCTCTGCCCTTCATCTGCTACATTCTACCTGCGGCATTTTACAATGCTCTGGTGTTCGCCTGCAATGGAGTATTTGTGTCATGCATTGAGCCAGTTTTACTTGAATGCAAATTTCATGAGTGCTATTTTGTTAGGTCTGTGAGAACACAGTTGGGTGTGTATGTGGGTGCATTTGGATACAGGAGCCTTGCTCTATTACGCGGTATCTGCATCTGTCGTGTTTTGTGAGATGTAGGTTCTGCTTTGCCCAGAAGGCACCTTAATTTTTCACCATGGTGTTACACTACACTGCTCTGTATGGATGTGTAGTTCTACACCCTCTCCCTATTCATCTCCCACCCCTGTCATCATCACACACCCCCACTGCAATCACCACCCACCCCTTGCCACACACGTGCATGCATAATCAAAGCAGGGCGCTCTCTAGATTAATACTTCAGAAAACTCCCTTCAGACATTCTCGTATTTTGACCAGTTTCAGGTAGCGTCTCTCCCCACACGCCTCTACCTCCTCTCTCCCAGCTTTGAATTTTTAACCTCCCCTCTGAATAAGATATGTGGCTGGCCTCGTGGGGAAAGGGAAGGGAATGTAGGGGTGGGCATGTAATGAAGGAAGGAGGTAGGTGAGGAGGCTGAAGGGAAAAGGTTTTCCCTAAACGCGCTTTCACATTTATCCCCGTAAAACTTCACTCTGTATGTTCAATAATGCATGGCCATTTCTTAGTCATACACCCACTACTCCTTTTTTTTTTTTTTTTTTTTTTTTTTTTTTTTTTAACTCATTCTGCCCTTCCTTCGTCTTCATTTCCTCAGTTCCCAAAGTGCTCATCTCTGGACCTAGCAGATTAAATGTGGGGTGAAACTGAGACTGGCAAGGCAGGGTGATGGAAGCAGGGAATTGGGGACCACTAGTGGAAGAAAGACATCCCTAATTTGTCATCCGGGGAAGGAAGTTTTAAGTTTGGAACTGTGGGGGTTGGCTTTGGAGTGATAACAGTTCAGCGGGATGAGAAAGCACCACTGTTCTTGAAAATAAGATTTAAGTTTCTTAGTGAGCATTTTTCAAAAATATTTTGTTCTTTTTGCTCAATGTACTTTTGAGAATTGTTACTTCTGTGTTTCAGTGGGAATACAATCTAACTGCCCATTTCTGTACTTGTTTTGTGTCCAAAGTAAAGAAGCGGAAGTAATAGCTCCCTTCTTAGATTCCAGTCATATTTTATACCCTTGCCTTAACAGCATGGCCAAATCAGAGGTTGTCTACACAAGTTTACACCTACTGCACAGCGGTCCTGTAATACCATGCGGATGTCGGTTTGATTCAGTTGTCTTTTTTTTTTTAAGTTGTTTTGTTTATTTTAAACCCAGTCCTCTTGGGTTACCCTGCCTCAGGCCAAGAGACAAGTTTTGTAATTAAGACAAAAGGCTATACCGAATGAAAGTAGAACAAGTTTTTTTTTTTTGTTCATATCGAGAATATTCACGCACAAACACTACTAAGATAACACTACTTAAAGGAACAAATTCTTCCCAATCTGTAAAAAATTAGTGACATCGGTCGCAGCTTTCTTCTGTTCTCATTCGAAGTTAGTGTCCATCCACGGCACCACAGTGCCCTCAAGGGGGCAAAAAGTGCAGGAGGAACCAGTATTTTTTTTTCAAATCCTTGTATTGCATTATATTATTTTACTTTCTTCCAAATATTTTTTTTTCTTTTCAATTTTTATGTAAAGTTGAGTTTTTAAAAAGTCAAGGAATTTTCCTTTACCCAAAATTCAAGAATACAATTTCACATGATATTCCCAAGATCATTTTTTTACTTGACAAAAAGAATAGTGTTCAAGAATAATATATTTAATATACAGGGATGAATCGACATGAGGCTATGATGATATCGTTGAGTTATTTGAGTTTTACTAGTGGAATTACTTCTAAGTTTTGAAATGAGTGAATATTTGTTTTAATAATCGTGATTTCAATCTCAAGCAAAAATAATCGCGATCATTATATTTTTAATAGTCATCCAGCTCTTGCGGGTATGTAACATAGCTGTACCGTATATTTGTTGGCCGTAGCTAAGCAAGGCTATTTGACGTACCACATGTATAAAATGCCCCAGTACACAATTTAAAAAGAGACTAACTTGTGCCAGTACACACAGTATTACTGTAGTCTCTGTAATCAAGTTGCGCAGGCAATATTGTGTAAAATACTTGGTGTGTCAGTGCCTTAGAAATATATAAAGGGGAGAGGAATCTTTTCAGGACTTGTTTTGCATCCTGACATCAACTCAACTGCTCTCTCTTTGGGTGTAGCTTCACAAGATCCCTACAATACTGTTTTCATTCTTTTTTTTTTATCATTTGTGAAGTCTTTTAAAAACAACTCGAAACGTGTGCTTTCAGAGATTCCTACAGTATTTCTACGTCATTGTTGATACTTTGCTACTGCATTTTCATCATGAACCTAATCTGCACCTCCGTGAATGCCAAATGTGATAACCACAGTGGCTATCTATAAATAATGTTATGCAACCCTTAATGTCCCCGGGCATAAGGGGATGAATAAAGATAAGTTAAACGAATATATTTTGGACACAAAAGTAACTGAAAGAATAAGGTCTATTGTTGGTTGTTGTTAAACAAAATGTAGGGCACTCCAGGCAGAGTGAGCATACACTTTGCTTTATGACCTCTTTGTTGTTACTTGTGTGCTTTTATTGTCTAAGAGCTTGACGATGTCACAGAAAGCATTATTTCCCCGCTTGTTGTTTGTGACCCCACTCAATCTCTCTCTTTCTCCCCGCTCTCCAAATAGGTTATTTAGGTCTTGGTACTTAACTGTACACAGTTAATGGTCAGGAAACAAGCGCGCGCGCGCACACACATACACACATACACACACACGCACGCACACCCCCACACACACCGCCAATAGACTCCTTAGAGATTGGCTGCTTAATACTTCATGGCACTTAAAGGCATCAAGCAGCCCTGTGGTTCTCCAACGAGGCATAACATGCACGAAAGCCTGTTAATTTTTCCCAACTCATTCCATCTTCCCCTTTGTGATGGCCTCTTATCCTCACCAAATCCATGCATCATATTGCACTCTTTTTCAAACTCATATTCCAGTATATTTGCGGTCTACTTTTACTAATTACTACTATTTCTAGTGCTTCTTTGTACTACCACCACTACAACTATTACTACTAATAATAATATTAATAATAGTAATAATAATAATAATAATGCAACGAATATTACAATGAGACCATTAAATACAGTATTTAGCTGTTAGTCAAAATTAACTCACACTTTCGAAAAGAATGGTCAACTGGTGTTTTAAGAATGCTGAACCAATATCATATGGGTGACTAAAACCAATGGTGATCGTTCATTTGTGTCGCAGATTTGTCACCCCCGTCATGATCAATTTGGAGGATTCACAGTGGGAAGGGTTAGAACTAAGAAAATAAAAAAAATAAAAATTAATGTTCTGGTAATTGCCATTGTGTGCTGTGAGTAAGCATCTGGTCCCGCAGAGCTTTCAATTAGAATTTGTCATCTAATGTGAGGACTTCTTGACATTTTCAATGAAATTTCAGTGGCTCTTTAAAAGTAAAATGATCTCGGGACTTGGGCATGTGTGTTAGTGTGAAGCTAAGAGGGTGTTGCTGACCATGTGCAAGTGATTTTGTGTCATCACACTTATCAAGTGTGCCAGCTTTCGTTTTCCAAAATAATGTTATTGAGGACAGGTGAGCCTTATGAGAACAAAAGCTAAATATCAGAAAAGCGTGTGTAATGTGCACACAGACACACGCAAACACAGAGTCATCAGGGTGAATCCTGGCCTTGTCTTGCTCTGTTCCGTAATCCAGTTTAGAAGGATTAATTAGGAATTAAGGAATGTAATGTTATTTGGCACGTGATCTATTCACACACACATGCTCTTTCGTCCGCATGCCTTTTGTGTTTAAAAGTGTGTTCATAGGCAAAACTTTATTCACCAAAATGAAAAGTAATTTCCAGGATTTGTCTGACTTTATTGCTTTCTAATTCTGCTTACCCTCTGTTCCTTTTCTTGCACTTTAACCGGGGCTGTGGAGCTAATCGAAATAAGATCACACTATTGATTCGCCGCCATACGACTGGACTCTTCGTTTTCTATTACATTTTGGGGAATTGGAGGAAGTCGCCGCAAACCAATTCCAGCGAGTGTAGTGGCAAAGGGTGTTATGATTGCTTAGGTGGAATCTTAACTTGCGTGTGGCACAAAATATCCCTCTTGCAACATAGTGTTATCTCTCATGCCACTGTATCAATACACCAGCATCAGATATAAATCACATGGCAGTGTTTTATTCCAACATTTTATAACATTTGGCTGCTCCTGATTGCTGTTTGTTTAATTTTGAGTAAAAAGCGAGGAGTGAATCATAATGTTGTCTTGAATAAAGACTTTGGTTTTGCTAGGTTTGGATGGTAACCTAGAAATAATGAATTGAGAGTTTTGAGACGATCATTCAAAACTAACCATTTTGCTGTCGTCTGATGCACACAAGGTAAAATAGTGCGATTACGCCATGAATTATGCATATTTCAACATCAATTACCACAGCCATGATCACAGGACTATGTTTAAACATTTGAATACATTGAACATATAGGTACAATGTGCATCTCAGGGAGGGGCCAGCAATTATGATCTCTGTTATTTCATAAACAAGGTTTTTAGATTTCTTTTGACACTACAGGAGCTGAGTACCAGAACAAACTTATGGATATAACTGAAGTTGAACTTGACATGAGAAAAGAGTATGAGAGCTAGATATGCTGCAACGCTAGTAGCAGGTTTATGTGATGATATGTCGCCATCATATAAGTGCATTTGGCCCACAGCTACTAGGGATGAGTAACTATTTTAGAGTGTATATACAATACAACTTTATTTATGCAGCGCATTTCACAACAGCAATATGTAGTGGCAGATGCACTCTCTCGCTTATGTAGCTTAATGTCTCTTGAGTTTCTCATTTCTTCAAAACTTCCCACGTAGGTTTTCGCTGCTCGCTTCATTTTTACGGAAATGGAATGAGAACTATTTCAAAAGGTCTGCTGTGCTTTCAAGACGACGTGCGCCCGGTACACCTCTGTGGCTGTCCATTTTGTTTTGTAGTCATTGTAAGCACGACTGCTTGAAATGGGTTTTGGACCCTTTGCTGTATGAAGCAGAACAAACAGAGTGGCTATACCTTTTGTCCTTGAATCGAAGCTTTCAAGTCGTGTTTTTTTTTTTTTAACACCCCCCCCACACTGTTCCACTCATTTAGCTGCTAGTTTATGCTCTACTGTGTACATGGTGCGATACAAAGGTTTTGAATGGTGATGGAGTTACAACAAGGGGGCAGATTTGGGAGTCGGGTGAGGGGGAGATGTTCATGGTCATATGTGGCTCCTCAAGTTGAGATGCTTTTTGTGGACCAGTCTGTCCAAACTCAGTGAGGTATGTTGATATTTGATATTGTTTCTATTCATGGCTGATTACTTTTTCTTTATATGGCTCATGGAGCACTCAGTGGTTTATAACAGTGTGCCTCTCTTTCAGTCATCAGGCCTCTCAACACGCAAATATACAAGACTGCCTCTCAACTCTCTTTTCCATTTTCTCTCATAATGAGCTGCAAAACATTCATTTGAGCAGCAGTGGCTTTCCAATTTTCATCCTGGGTCCACCACCACACTTACACACACAATATTAACCATATATCTCTAGTTTATGCTCTGTTTATTGGTCTCATTTTTGGTAGCCTGCCTCCAATGTCTTTATTCCTTTTTCCTCCCCCTGATGCCCTTTTTTGCTCCCCATTTCCATGGCAATACTGGTAGCCTTCTCTCGATTAAGCATATGCCAAAGTCACCCTACTTTCTTGTGGGAGGCATTTCAGTCCTGATTCAACTGTTTTGTGTTTGTATGTTTGTTTGTTTATTTTCATTTGTGTTTCTAAGCTTATTAGTAAGGGCTGATTGTTCATTCGTTATTTCAGATATTAGACATGATATTTAGTAATTAGGCATGGACTTGTGTTTTGAGATAGATCTTTGCACAAGCTGTACCGCTAACCATAACAATTGTAGTATGCATATGTGCTTGTCTTTACTTAACTTGTCTTTTTCTTAGTTTCATATCACTCTTTTTTTTTACACTCTGGCTCCAGAAAAGGGCTCACCTTGTGTCTGTTAAAGATCCTTTTTTCATTATTATTATTATTATTTATTTTTTACATAGTTACAATTCATTCCGAATGTGCACTATATGGAAGCGGGGGAAATACGCTTGAGACAGACCAATCATGTCTTTGCATCTGCAAAGTTGTAAAGTGTAACAATTTGCATATTTGACTCTGATTTCATCTCAGTTGAAAAATAAAGTGGACATTTGTTGTGATAGTACAAACTCTAACACACGGACGTGACATCTTGAGTCTCCATAAAACGATGACATTGAGCAGTGATAATTTCATTACCCCGAAACATTTGTACCTCCTCCATCCTCGCTACTTTGTCAACCTCCTCCCATATTGTGGGAGCAGTATATTGATGGGTAAATTAATATTTAGGAGCTGAACTTCCGTGTTTGAAAGCACTACAGGATGTTTCATGTCTGTTGACATTTTTAAATGAAGCAAATGTTTGAAGTCCTTTAGAGTCTATCTTCTACAGACTATTTGTCTCAGGATTTGTTTATTTGCTACAGTTACTGTAAATATGCTTTATATTGTTTCACTGTTAACTTTTGAAAGAGTTATTTGAAGCGCAGAATGTCTAAAAGACCACTTGTCTTGAGTGTGTAAGTTTACTTAACTCGGCTGTAGACTTGAATACTGTGACCCATGTACAGTGCATAGAGGTACAAGTTGTTGACTTGACATTTTATCTAATACTGATTGTTCGATTTATTTATTCTAAATAATTTGCATACTGCCCGAAGTCAACTGGGAATACACTCGAGCATGGCCGTGACCCTCACGAGGTTGAGCGCATCAGATAATAGATGGATTTCTGTTGTTGTAATTATTACATTTGTTTAGGAAACTAAATAAAAATAAAATTGAAGCACCGCATAAACCTCCCGTTGTCAGTTTAAATGCAATAAATACTGAAATTAACCTGAAATTACCTGGCCATTTTATTCGTTTTAACCTCTTTTTAAAAAACTCTTGGGGGGGAAAAAAAAACAATCATATGATATAAAACAATTTTTTTAGCGTAATGAAATATTTTGCCCCGTAACTAGTTACTTTTATTATAAATTAATTTGATTACTAACCCAGTTATGTTTTTGAGCAAGTCATGAATAACTATAACAAATTACTTTACTACAGTAACGTTCCCATCACTGGTCAATACAGTCATAATAGTAATTGATACTTGTTGGGATACAAATGGCCACGGCTCAAAGTATAGCTAGGGTCAGTGGCATTTTTGACATATCATCCACACCGTTTACCATGTACAGGGTCACGGGGGTGCTAGAGCCGATTCCAGCTGATTACGGGCGAAAGGCGTACCCTGAACTGGTCGCCAGTCAATTCCAGGGCACACATAGAAACCATCACTGAGAGGGAACCGATCCTACTCTGCCCGTACACAAGTCGTACCACAACACCATCAGTGACAGAATGGCATTTTTAATTCTTTTTTATGTTGGTCCTTGAAAATGTTTTCACATGAAAATGACCATTCGCGCAAAAATGTTTGGTTCCTGCATTTATTTAAAAATATGTTTGTATGCATTGTTGAAAATGTCATTGCTAAGTAAATAATACTAGGAGTTAATTTTTTTTAATCATTAATATTAAATATATATGCCGTAAAATTCACACATTGTGTCCTGCTGTAATGTTCCTGACAGAAATTTAAAAATGAAAAAAAAAAACACAATTTTACCCTGCCACTGTGGATAATGAATGTGTTTTATGTGTTGCAATAATATTTACTGTATGTTGTTTAAAAATGTAAATTTCTCCAAGATATTGTTTGTTCAATGCAGATGTTACATATCCATGAGACTTGAAAGGTAATTACACTTAAAAACTATATACTTTATTTTTAAAAGATGAAAATTATTATTTCACAAAATTGTATTACCAGTTTTCAAAATATATGACTGTGTGTGTTGTTGGGGAAGGCGTAAAAAAATGAGCGAATAACAAGGGCATCTCTTCCTCCAGGCAGTTTGGCCTTGAACACTCACCAGCCTGCTGGTGCTGAAACAGAGAACCTTCTGCCCCCTTTGTAACATACATACACACACACAAATACACACCGTGAAATGCCAGGGGGCAAGTGCACGAGCACCCCTCAAAGAAACTTGCATGCCTTCATCACACACACAATCAAAGTTTTAGTAAATCAGCCACCCCATCTCTTGTACTCTTTATCATTGCATCCCATCTTCTTTTAGCCATTTCTCCAATCTGTCTTTGCCTCCTCCCGACACTTTCTATTCCCATATCTTGCCTTGGAGACAAGCTCCCCTTTTTCTTACTCTTCATTCCCTTCATCCTTATCTTGTTTTCTCGCTCCCTCACACATCCACAAGCTTTAGGTTACTTTGAGGATGGTTCTTGTCCCGTTTCTCCTTTTTCATTTCCCGCTCAGTCTTTTTACACACACACACACACGCACGCACACGCACACGCACACACACATCCTTGTCTTTCTCCTCTGTGCTCCATGTCTCCCTCTCTTTTCAGCTCTGGTAGTAATGCATTATGAAAACGGACTGAGGCAATGCAAGTGAAAAAGGACACGTTTGGCTGTTAAATGTGATTCCTTTCACTCCTCATGGCAGCCTCTGTGCATGTGAGTCCATGCGTGGTCATGTGAAAATGCCCACGCTCCCATTGTGGGTTTTAGCGCACATCTTGCCACACTTGCAACACCCTTTGCGTCTTTCTGTGTGAGCATGTGTCACCCAATTTGCTGGTCTTCACACATGTTGCGAGACATTGCTGCTCTTCAACAACAAGTTTCTCCCCTTAACTCCCACATGCACACACTCCGGCCAAGCATTAAACTGCATGAATAATACAATAGTCAGGCATATTGCGTGGAACACATGTTACCCGAGACGCATGTTAATGGAAAACAGTGTTAAGCCAAGGGTGAAGGATAAAGGAAGGAGTGTATGCGGAGAGTAACTTCTCCTTGCACCTTACAGCATGCTTTGACCCGCATAGATGTCTCCCCTTTTTCTCTCACTCATACAACTCAACACTCCTTTGGTGCCTTCTCAGAATGCATTTGTTTGAACTGTGAAGTCTTAACCTGTAGAGGAGGGAATATATTGTGAGACCCCATGTTATTAGTGTAGATGAGCTGAAGCAATGAATAGACAGACGAGCTGACGCAATGAATAGGTCGTAGACCTCGTCGCAATGGCTCTAATGTAACTAATGTGCGTGTCATGTGAGAAAAAGGAGAGGAGAGCGGGCGGGTGTTGAGTAGAGTAGAGAACAGCAAGTGTATATAAATATACAATACAATACCACGTGCCTATACCTCGTTTTCTTTTTTCCCAGAATTTTTTTTTTCTGGTGGAGAGCAAAACACTCACCTCTGTGACAGATTTGGCTATCACTTCAGCCGTCTGTCACAAGCCGTGTCTTTAAACAGCCTCTCGGGTTGGGGAACCTTCAAATTAAGGCTCCCCGATCCAATCAAAACTGCGCTCCGTCCCGTCAGTGTAGTAGGTCGTTCAGGTGCAATATTTTCGTTATCCTGAGCAGCTGGCTCGTTCATGTATGGTCTAACGTACATAATTCCAATGTGCTCCTCTTCCTCCAACTCTTCAAATATGAGGATCCCCTCAGATATGTTTGATATTTCGATTTCTGAGTCAATTTATGACTGGCCTAATGCACTTTTAATGGTGAGCTCTGCCATATTCCCTTGGTATGACGTCCTGAAAAACTATTAGCGATGTAACGATTCACTCGAGCCCCAATTCGATTAGATTTTCGATTTTCAGTCCACAATTTCGATCCGATATTTTACTTCACACAAGGTCTTTAAGCATATCACCCCATGATTATGAGTGCTATTTAATTGCTGAATTGTCATGCGTTTTTGGACTTAAAGTGAATGGCTGTTAGTAGGCAGTGTCCAATTTCTATTGCGCAATTTCCAACACTTTTGTCATTTGAGTTAATCAAAAATTGGGAGAAATCCTGCATCCACACTTTGGTCCTGGGCCATGATTAGGGCTGCACGGTAAATGTAAAAAAAAAAAGAAAAAAAATAGCATCAACGTGATAATGGAAAGTGCAATATGCGTATCACAAAGACGTGCGATAACTTATTTGTATGCTTTTAACTGACTTTGACTGGCCAGATGATACCTTAAATGCGCAATAGAAGAGCCATATCCAGGGACATAACCAACACCAAATAACTTTAATGGTTTTATTATTTTGCTGCATGAAAAAAATGCTTCTTTGAAAAGATAATAAAAATGTACTCCTTTAGGTGCATCTTAAACATCACAATGATGTCGCTCGGCCACAGTTAGCGAAAGTCATTGAGTAATTGACATTTATTTAGTACTGTTAGTGTCTATAGAGGCCACAAGATGGCAGCAATGCCTGTTTTTGCGTAAATGAAGCTCCTCAACTCATTTCAGCACCAAGATGCCACCAGATGTCGCCAAAGTAATACTGTTATAGCTAAGAATGGTCATGGATAAGATTTGAACGATACCACCACTCTCAACGATACCGCTTATCGATGTGATGCCGTAATTGTATTCTTATCTGTACTTTTTTTGTTTGGAAAAAAATACTGATAATAAAAATATAACTAACGCTGCTTTTATTTATTTTGTTTTTAAATAAATATACTGCAACTATGACGACATTAAAGTAAATGAATAAATAAAATAATTTACAGAAAAATACATGATTTGAACAAATCACTATTTTCTTGTTAAACGTTGCATAATCTGTTCTTTTGTGTTATCCAAGTTATGTGGCCCAGACAAAAACGGCCACGGGTAATTTGACGTTCACAAGATTGTTACCTGAAGCTCCAGCAACTATGAAGTTATTTTCAGTTTACAGCAAGTGGCAAAATGACCGTCCCTGGAGATAGATGAAAATGGGTGGACTTAGCTGCGTAATTCATCTTCCAAAATTGCAATATTAATCAGAATGCCATGCTTAGAAAACATTATTAATGTCACGCAAATTTTGGTGTTGACCTTGCCTCAAATGAATGCTTTTTGTGAACTCCAAATTTATTGTACTCTATAGAACCGAAACATTGATGTATGATGGCTTTGTTGTTTCTTGTTGTGGTTTTCCCCCCACATTCCAAGTCTCTCCTCTTCTGCCTCCCAACCACCTCCACTATGTCTGATGTAGTAAAGAAAGTGCGCTTCTGGCGGATGATGTATACACGTGTGCGCGTGTGCATCAGGGTTTAATTGCGGTGTGCATAGAAACGAGTGCAATTAGCCGGCGCTCCTTCCCTGCTGCCAAACTAACAACCAGCATCCCATCCGTGCCTGCTCTCTCTCTCTCTTTTTGCCTTTCGTCTTTAGCCCCCTCCCCCCCTTCCCACCACTTTCTCTGCCTCTCCACTCTCTCTTGCCACGTGCAGTTGCCACAACAACAAGCCCCACTCCTCCATTGTTCCCCGCTGTTCACCAAGAACAAAGGACGAGGCTATTAGCTCCCTGCGAGTGCAGTGGTGGAAATGGAGAGGGACATGGAAAGAAAAGACTGCTGTAAGGGTGGCCTGATGACTGTGAGAGGAAAAGAATAAGTGCAGATGTGAGGGATGGGAAACGACAAAGATGTGGCGGAAGGAAACAAGATGGGGGGGAGATTTAAGGAGAGAGAGAAGAAAGGGTTGAACAGGTGAACCCGAATTCAAAAGATTTAGTGAGGAGAAAGAGGGGGAAAAGTCTTATGTCTTGTTCTGAAGAAAAAAAGATGTTTACTTGTGCTTTTTACACTGTAACATATATGGTGCCCTTCCTTTGATTGCATGTGAGTTTGCATTGTGTGTAAAGCTGGCCTTCTCAATGTTAACTGCTTACAACGCAACACTAAAAGGGAATTTGGTTTCCTGAGTAAAATGGAGCAAATTACACTTTTATAGCGTTCTGCCACTATCCTTTGCTCCTGCCATTACTCACTGTGTGTGTCTTGAGAGAGCGAGACCAGTGCAAGGCGAGAGCAAGTGATTGGGAAGATGTCGTTAGGGAGAAACATGGTGGAGGTGAGGTGGTAAAACCTGTTTATGTGAAAATGCAGTTGCAGCATTTAAAGTGGAAGGATAACCTCTGTCTTGCTTTGACCTTTTGACAAAGATGAGGTTCAGAGATGAATGCCGTTCCCATCCCTGAGGATATTTGTCAAGATTCCTATCTGTGTTTGTACTTTCTGATGATTAAATCTGCTCATGCACTCGATGGGTTTGTTTAGATAGCGGATTTCAAGATGCTCCCTGGATTTACGTGTTCTTGACATCAAATGAACTATAACAAAGGGAGTGTGGATCTCAAACCTTTGGGTGTTTTTCTCTAGAAAGGCAAATCAACTTTGTCAAGTTGGGCATTATTTCCCTATAATAATTTTTTTTTTTTCCACAAAAATTTGAATCTGATCGGATTGGTCATAACGTGGGATTGCTTAAGGGTCTGTTGTATGTTGCCCTTGGGTCAATGCCAATCTTGCCTATCAAGGCTATGCAGATGACACAGAGCTATATTTAGCAATTTCCACCAATGACAGCAGTTCAATTATGTAATGTCACTGTCTAAAGCAGTGGTTCTCAATTATTTCCTGTCACGCCCCCCCTACCAAGAAGAAAACAATTTGCGCCCCCCCACTACAATTTTTCTTTTTACATTTCGTACTAATGTACATGTTCTTTGTATATTAATGTTAGATTGTCAATAGAATATCCTTAACAAAGCTAAATTGATAAAAAAAATATCATTTTGAGAACGACTATTGTGACTATTGGGGTGTTGATATATTCAGACCTGACAAAGGTATCTGTATTTATTTATTCTACATCAAGTAACATAATTGAAATATTCAGTATGAGATTTTTCTTTTTCTTTGTTATTTAACCTTTTGCAGCACTGTGAATCTTAATGGTTCCGAATTCTGTTCACATTCAGCTGCATCATACAGCCTTGTCAAGGATTTCTCAGAACTCCCATCTTTCTAAAGGTGACTATTATGCTGACAAAAGCAAAGATAGAAAATGCAGCCTTGTCTACTTACATATATACAATGTCTAAACAATGAAATATTGAATGTTGTATTACACCTTTTGCAAATGTCATAACACAGACTCAGCAGGATTGCTTAACATTAAAACAGATAAAAATTTTGTTCTGCTGCCGTCGGGTGGAATTTTTGCTTCTCCAAATCCATCACTTTTGAGGAAAAACAAAAAATGGCGTTTGTTGAGGAATTAACATTGCTTTGTCAAAGACGGCAAGTCATTTTAAACACTTGAGATTGCTCAAATAATAACAATGGACCCGTGTGGGGACTGACTAATAAAATATATTTCTGATTAAATATGAAGTTGGCCAAATTTGGACATGAGGTCTTGGCCCGATGCCAACGATGAAGATGGGCGATTAATTAGGGCCAAAAGGGCCTTGTGAAAAACTGGAACATTTTTTTTTGCAACGGTTATGTGATAAGTGTTATTTCTTCAGTGTTGTCCCATGGAAAGAAAGGACATCACATTCATCAGTCCGCCGTTATCAACAAAACATGACTGATAGCATGAGGCGCCAAAATTGAGAGTCACTCGTCAAGCCTCTGCTGCATTATGTAGCAAGTAAACACAGGGTGACACCACTTTTTAAAACTAAATCTGTAATTCATTTTCACCTCAATTAAAAACATATAAAAATGCTCAAGGATTTTTTTCCTGCCTCAGGTGACCGCTTATTTAATCAAGCCAACTGCAACAACACTCCTTCATACAGTAACAGTTCCCAAACGCTCATTGAGTGTTTGAAAAAGAAAGGTGATGTAACACTGTGGCCTTCCAAATAATACATAGACATCATCAAAATAGCCTCCGTAGGCTTTTATTTTGAAGTTGGCCTTCACAGCACATGCCAGCATGCTCCTGTAATCATTGTTGCGGTTGACGTAACTTCTTTCCATGACTGCGTTAGCGACTAGTGGTTTGCAACGAATTCCCTCGGACAAGTTTTCAAAGTTCTGAAACTACTCACTTACCTTTGATGCTGACTGTCTGACAAAGATGAAGTTCCTATCAAACCGTTTCTGACAAACCAGACTTATGCATATTTATATTCATCACTCATTTTGAATGCCATACTTGCAACATGTTCCCAAAAAATCTGAAACAGGTGCATGTTTACCACTGTGTTACATCACCTTTCCTTTTTAAAATACTCAATAAGCGTTTGGAAACTGAGGACAATGTTTGTTGAAGCTTTGTAGGTGCAATTCTTTCTCATTCTTCCCCAACATGCAATTTCAGTTGAGCAACAGTTTGAACCGATGTTGTCATATTTTTCCACTTCTCCCATTCTCATCCTCCAACTCAGCTGTTCCGCAGACCTGGGGAGTCATTTTAAAAATATAACAGATGATAATGAAAATAACGCATTCAATAAATTGATTTCTCCAATGATTCAGAAGGTTATGTGCACTCTGTTGTTATTTTTATAAAGGTGTAAAGGAAAACACATTGGGTCCGCCAGAATGCCCAGACAGGCGCAGCACAATCTGCCAAATTTGCAAACATGCTAAACGAGGCTTAGAACGAAAATAAAGATGCAGTCATTTTTATGTCAGAAGGCACGTTCGCTGTCTACAAATATAGAGCCCGCATAGTTCATGAGAATTTAGACAATTGATGTGACACGTCTTTAATCAGTTCAATTTCATATTATGCACCATGTGTATCTTCTGCCTTTGAATGACAATCACCACACTCATGACCTTAGGTTAACTTAAATAAAGAGAGAACTAAATTCATTAAAGTTTGATTTCCTAGTTAAGATTCACACCTCACATGCCCTCCTAACTTAATGCATATAACAGCTAATTAATTAGTCGATTTTGCCTGGCCTTTTAATAACACTGCGGAGTGTTTAAAAATTCAGGACAACGGCCAGAGGTCACTGTCCTAATAGAACTCTTGACGAGATTTGGACATGTGGCTTTTATTTTTCTGCTTTTCAGTTGTCGCTGTGAACTTTTTGAGTATCAGTGAAATTTCACTGTATTTTGAAATTAGTATTTTATTTCTGTCGAAACTGTGAAGTCTGTCACATTGTAGGCATTGGAACACTCTGAATCCTCCATGCACACACAATGAAGTATGTACACTGATTAATCGAATATCTTGAATAATCTAGTATATTTTTTTTACTTGTGTATACAAAAATGCATTTTTTTAAATCCCAAAATGTTTTACATTTAATATTAAATTGATTCAAATATAGAATTGTCTTGTGTAGATCTCAGTAGTCAGTACTCTGTGGTACAAAATAGTGCAAATATTATTGATGACATACATATTTAATATACGTTTGCAATCAAACCTCTTTGTCATGAATACGTCTGCTGAATTGCCAATATAGCTATCATCTTATTTTATGTCTCAATACGTGGTTCAAGCTCTGACTCTGTATTTCACTTTACGGATTAGCACGCTCAGTAACTCCTCGTTCCCCTCCTCGTTTCAAACGTTACTTGTTTGTGGGGTTGTTTAATTGTCATCACGGAGGAGATGATCCGTATCACACAGCTCGTTGTTGCTGCAGTCCACGGACTTGCATGTAGTACAAATAAAGTTCGTACTGCTGTGGCGCAAGGTAGCTTGGCGCCTAGCATTCAAGCAGTGGCGCAATAAATTACTTCCGGGACTGCGGGCGACAGCATGGTGCTTTTTTTATTTTTAATCAGTATGGCGCTGGTTAGTGTGACCTGCTTCGTGAGCGTAGGACTCAAGAGACCTTTTATAAAAAATAAAAAAACGCATGTTTTACGATTTTTTTTAATCGCGTTGTCTGAGATTGCGATTTCGGCCCCAAAACGATAAATCGTTGAGCTCTTCACTTTATTGATCCAAATAAACACAAACTGACGCCGAGACTACCGAACGTATAACCGGGAATCGAGTGGACCCGTGACCATCATTCCGGTTCTCCCAGAGTCGTTCAGATTTTAGAATGTCGGTCCCATATTTCGATTTCTGAATAGCCACAAGGAAGAAGCACAAATGAAGTAGGATGGATAAAAAACAAAAAAAAATGTGTGAAGTGGCGTGTAGCCACTCCTGCCACAGAAGATGCGTCGCGAATGCACAGCAGCTCAACCCCACTGGCTGCTCCTCTCTGTCAGCCCCACGGCGGCAACTCTGCGGAGCTCCCCACCTGCGGCGGTGGCAGCAGTCGCCGCTGCAGGGTCAGTGATCCCAGGCCGGCCCGGCGGGCTGCCTCGGGCGGCAACTATTCTTAGAACTGGTGCGGAAACGGACCCAATGTCATAATTGGCCTAGTACGTCTAATGCCAACATTGAGCCAAAAAGTTGAACTTGAAATAAAACAGTGAGTCAACACATAAATGCACATATCCAGCTAATGATTAGCTTATAGCATAACAGCTACAACATACACATACGTATAAATACACATGCAGCATATGGTTACCTAGACTGCTTAAATTTTACTTGCTTGCACTGCAAAAACTGAAATCTCAAACTATCATTTCTTAAATTTTAGCAAAATGTCGACCTAATTTTAACCAAAATTCGACATTTTTTCCACGGCTTCAATTGTAAAAGAAAAAAAGTAAATGTATATCGACCAATATGAAATACTTGTATTGTAATTTACTTTTCGGCCATATCGATCAGCCCTACTCACATTATTGCACCATGTAAAAGAATAATAACTATAAAACAACATATGTAATCCTCAAATTAACATACAAAAATGAAAATTTCTGTTTTCTCAACTTTTTCGCTTATAATAGAAGGTGTGATTACACACATTTTTTTTAAATGCGCTAGAATTTCTAATTTCTTTGATGAATGAACATGCCACATCCTCCTGAAAATCTGCCAATCACAAGCCAATTTTACCGTGAATTCACTTGCATTTTATGATCTCTTGAATATACCTTATTTATCCCTACTAGGACTATCAAAATATGACAAGAAGTAAAGCTAATTTGACAAAGTAGGACACCAACCCACTGTGACGTGTGCTTTCAGTGCTAGCAGACTAAATGGAGGAAATTACAGAACAGCACACCATCGAATATCAAACAGTAACGGGAGGGTAATCACCATTACCGAAATGTCTTATATAAATAAAAATGTATTGTATATCTTATCATTCTTCCAATGCTAATGGGTTTCGTCTCCACTCCATGTCCGGTTGATCGAGCACATTTTCGCCTCCTTGAGCATCTGGCTCGTACATGCATTTTTGTCCAACATACATCCTGCCAACAGCTTCCTCTTCCTCCAACTCTTCAAACACCCAAATCCCCTTAGATAAGTTTGAAATATCGCTTTGTACACTTTACATGTGGAGCCCCGTTTTTCTAGAAATGATGCCCCACTTCCGGATTTGCAGCTTGCCAGGATCTCACTTCAGAACAACCAATACTTTGTCTAATATATCAAATAGAAATAATTTTTATCCATGCTTTCTTTGTTGTGTTCTGTTTAATTACTTTACTTTGATTGAATTTGGCATTTCTTGAAATTAATTCACACTAGGTCTTAAAGTAACTGCTGTATTAATATTTTCTTAAGGCTCTCAAAAATAAAACTATTGTGAAAAATAGTATAAAAAAGTAAATATACTGGTTGAAAATAGCAGAGAACAGAGAAGTTTATACAATTTGCCAGGCACATAAATCAAGAATCGTTCGTAATCGAATTAAAAAAAAAAATAAAAATAAAAAAACAGAATCTGAACCGGAATTGTCCAAATTCATGCCCTGCCCAACCCTACTGGACAATAATAATATGAGCACATTTTACCCCAGATGATCATTTCATTTTGTTGTTTAGCAATGCAAAATGTGTTTTTACTCCTCTTAGTCGATTAGTCGATGGGATAATCTGCAGAATGATCAAATCTAAAAATATCCAATATGACTGGAGCCCGCCATTGACAGTAACTTGGTGACAAACAGATGGTGGCTGTTTGGCATTAAGAGCAGAGCTGAACTTGAGGGAAACATCAGTCAAGGTTGGCTCAAGGGCAACATTTCTCAGACAGGCGCTTAATGTTTTGGTTCACATGCACAGAGGTCTACATCCTTATCTGAGGATTCACCTACCTGACCTGAGGCTACTGTTTCCCCTGGTGGGATCTGGGGAATATTTTTTTCTTAGCAGTGTGTTGCGTCTGATCAACAGAAATAGTCTTCCTTCCTCCTGGTGGGTGGTGTCTCCTGTCTCCTTCTGTTTCTCTTTTGCCCACTTACCAACCTCTGCCTCCCTCCCTCCCTCCCTCTGTTCTTTTCCTTCATTTCCTTCCCCTTCCTGAGCTGACATTTACTGTCAGATAGCCTTATTATTCCCTTCTTCAGATTTCTGATTAAGATTCTCTTGCTTTCTGTCTGTGTAGGTCCGCTGTCTCTCTGCCTCTCTCCTGACCTCCTCACTCGCTCTCCCCCATGAAGAACTCCTTTCCAATAATGACTCCCTCTTCCCTGTTTCCTTTGACTTTTTGCCGCATTCCATTCAGCATAATCTAATTCAGTCTGTCCCCCACTGTCTCATCGCCACCTCTTTCATTTCGCAGCATTTTTTTTCCATTAGTTTGTATTTCTAAAGGTCAGTTTTCTCTTTTCATTTAAACTCCCTCCCCTACCCTTATATGTTTTCCTTTCTGCAGTCTTTCCCAAACATTGTATACCTTCTGCATTATACCTGCAGAAACGCATTTGTATTTGTATGCACTCATTGGCTGAGTAATAAGTCGATTCTTGTTTCCAAGAAGCTTTATGAGGTTTAATGTCACTTTTTGCAGTTTATTTCACCAACACAATCACAGTGTGGGCTTTGTCCTTGCACACAATTTATAGAGTTCATCAAGCAACTGGATAGTCAAGGAGACGAAAGAGGTGTCGTCATGGTGATAACACCTTCAGGGGGTATACCCACCACTTGCGCCCCATTTACTTTCACCTCAAGTCCTCATCCCGTCCTCTATTTCCTTGTCCTCCTTCCGCTTGTTTCATTTTTCTTTTCGCTCCCTTTCTTCACCTGACAGTTAAACGCTGCTCACTTGTTTGTCTCTTCTGTCCCTCTTTTTTCCCTCTCTTCCTCATAATGTCTTTTTGTCGTGATTTTTCATGCGCTCTCACTCCTGTCTTCTTGTCCCCGTGGTCCTCACCTCCTGTCCATCCGTCGGGGGAAAGACGAAAGGAAAGGAATGCTAATTTTATCACCACAGCAACAGTGTGGGAGGAGAAAGGTAGAAAAAAAAAAGAAGCAAATGCCACTCGTCTGAGGAAAAAGAGATGGCCAGTGAACGGTGTGCATGCTCCTCCACAGAAAAGATCAGTGCGGCAAGTGTACTTTACTTTTACTCCACCTTGCCAAGTTTCCCCTTTGGAGACACGCATATATAGATCATATATAATTGAAGTTTTTTTGGTTTTTTTTGGTGTATGCTGGATGTGGATTAATTGCCCATGTTTTTTCTATCCAGTACAAAACCCGCAGTCAGTCTTTTGTTCTACAAGTCAATTATTTGTTGTACTTTTCCCCCGTTCCTCTTGGTCCGCCCCTCACTCATGTCAGAAATGTAATCAGCCTTGCCAAGGGGAAGAGGAGGGGTAGAGTGGGAGGTACAAGCGTGGTGGTGTTGAGGCTAGCAAGACAATTTGACATGAACACAGGGATAAGGAAGGAAAAAGGCATATGTGTTCCCAATTACCATTCCAGCTAGCCCAAAGTCACCTTTGTGGCGAATGTACGCACGCACACTAGAAATAGCTACCTTCTTCGCACCTCTCTTTGTGTGCGCGCTGTTACAATGATGATGAGATAAACTCAATATCATGGGCCGAGCTGATTTTCTTCTTTCCATGTCTACAGTTTTAGCTCTGTGTGTGTGTTATTCTAAGTCTTGTGTGATTGCAGTTGTGCAAACACTTGCTGATTAAGTCCCACTGATTTCAACCAGTCTCCACCTCTGATTAGGTGTGCGCGTGAGTCGAATTCAAGTTATCGGCCTTGAAGAATGAAATGAGTGTCTGGACATGCTGATAATATTTATGTTGGGCCAAGATGAAATTGAAGAAATTGGCTTGATGTTATAATTGGCATTAGATTCATATTTGAAGTAGCAAGGTTCAGGTCAGGCCCGGGATGATGATGATAAATGCAGTAGTGTGTTTTTTAAAGCAAGGCGCCTTACAAATGCAAACCAATGCAAATGTGTGTCCTTGTTAAGAGGCCATGTTCCGTCTTGATTCTTAATTAAGAAGCCATAGGCCTCCGAGCGCCGCCTGCTTTCCCACACTTCATCAGGCAAGGAAATGACAGCAACAGCAGGAGAGAGATGCAGACAGCGCACGAAGGCACCAAGAAATGAAAAAGTGACGTGTCAAAAAGTATTCAACAGAAGGGAATGTGGGTGGATTTAGAAAGGAAAGCAAAAGAATGATTGCTTGTGGAGAAGTGAGAAGCCAAATCTGATGGGTTCTAGTTATAAAAAGTATGGCTTTAGAGTCTGGCAGTGGAGGAGAGGGGGGGGGGGTTCGAATAGGCTGATGTGCTATGAGGCCCACTCACATTCTCCATTTCTACTGCTGAATTGATGTCACTCATTTCCATAGCCGCCCATGCATCAGGTGTGTGCGGCTTTCCGAGTGGTAATCTGTTCCATCTTGTTCTTTACTTTCCATCTGTATAGGATCTTTCGCTCCGTCGCCTCTCATCTCTCACTATCACATCTGACTGACTCCGAGGGAATGAGTTGGTTTGTGTGCTTGTGTGTGTGTGTGTGTCTGTATCTCCATATCTGTGGTGGCATACATGCTAGCATATACTCGTTTTGGCAGCTTGCTCTGTCCCTGCCATTTGCTCGTACTCTCTCTCTCTCTTTCTGTCTCTCTTGTCAGTGAGTGGAGAGGGAGTGAGTTAAATTTTAATGGTGCTGCCATCTCTCACTAGCTGCTGAACGAGGGCCAATAGAGGCTGACACACTCAGTGAGCCATGAGAAAAGACAAGACAGCCAGTCGAGCGATAGCCAGCTTGACATACCCTCACATGCTTGCTCACAAGTGCTAAGCATACACAACAGGTGGAACAAAGAAATTATTCATATGCTATCACGTTGAGAATTTTGCAGCAGAAGAAAGCTTTGATAATTTACTGGCATTTTGTTCTAGTCACTGTTTGCGCTAATGTACACTATTGAGGCAAGATTTCAATATTGTGAGATATTATGCTATACAAGGTGTGTTTGAATGTTCCAGGACTGGTGTCACAAAAGATGTATTTTTACTTCAGCTATGTAAATTAAGTTATGCTGTTGGAACTAATTTTCCTGAATTCATTCAACCCCACCTTCATGCACTCCTTGACGGATTTGCCTAGCATCCTCCGCAGCTTTGTCTTCACGGCCATCTTGACGTGGTCTACCTCTTTAACACAGGTCACCTTGTTGACTCCTTGAAGCTTAAGAAAGAAGAGGAACTGTCTTATGCTCGGTGCATTGCGAGCTGGCGTGTTGCCTCGTGAAGGAGCTACGTTGTCTTGTCACAACTGTTGCCTCGTCTCACTCCCTAAACAAAGCAAACACCTCAGGATCGTTTTGTAAACGTGCTGGTTGATCATCTGGCCCACACTGAAGGAGAAAATGTATCATTTGTGTTTGAAATATATCGAAAGCGACACCACTCTTAACTTTTGAGTCTTGGAGTATTGCATTACCTTTCTGGATTTAGTTTCTTTCCAGTGTCCAAGCACATCATTTCTCATTATCATATCATTTGTCATCATTATTTAACGTGCATATTGATATTTTCTTACATGTGAAGCTAACATTGGCTGTCATACAGTCCAGGAAAACATATTTTATTATGCTGTATTTTAACATTTCTCCTGCCTCTGGGGAAAAAAGGAAAATCGTCCATCGCGCAAACATCTTTGTCTTGGATGATTTCATTTCTCTCTTTTTTTTTTTTTTGTTCCGATGTTATGAGAGAGAATTTTCCCCTGTGTATTGATTACTGTCTAATTGCGTGTCAGTCTGCAATGTTACAGGAATTTATGAACATGTCCAAAGTTTTTTTTCCAAAGAAATCGCATTTGTAGTTCATCTCAAAGACGTTTGATGGGTGTGAGGTCGGGGCTGTCTTCTCCTTCGACACTTGCCTTTATGTTCGGAGGATATAAATGTTTTATTATTATTTGTTTTTTATTTATTTGTTTTAAATGGCAGATTTACTCCGAGTTAGAAATGTGTAGTATAGTACTTACTCTTAGCTGTAACTACTAATTCCGAGCATGTCCCATTTAAATCTTGATGACGAGTTTTATTGAGTGCATCGAAAGCTCTAGTTTGTTTTGTTTTTTTTGTTTTTCGTCTGTGCTACTCCTGACATCAATCATTTTTAGTTACAGAATACTTAAAAGAAATCTCTCATGGCGGGGTCCCTGTAGGAATGCATCGGATTTGACTCTGCGGAGTCTAGTTGGCATTATGTTTTTATGAATCTGAACTCAGTCATGCGCCAGACTGTGAGCCATATTTTGTGTTCCTTGATTGTTTTCATTTGCCCAGCCTCACATAGCTGTCTGATTGGCAACACGTTCCCCGATGTCTCGCTAAGCACATGGTGGGATTAGATGTGTACTTGTATTGTGTGCTTTTGTTGGTGTCTTGTTTGTGTATGCACGTGTATCTTTTTGTCGAGCCCGAGCGCAGCCGATTCCTGGGAGAGGGCAACAGACAGATGTTCTCAGAGAGGATTTGCATTTTTGTCTCCCTCTTTAAATATCCGATCCTCTTGTTTAATTTATTTTGCGGTTTGGTGCTTTTTTTTTTTTCTTCCCTCTTGGGGTATGGGGTGAAACTGATTTCACAACCTGGAAACCATGCAGCACACCAGAAAGTCTTTGATGAGAGACACTTTTCCCCAGGTTCCCACATAGAGGTGGAAGTTGTCAGATCACGGGTATCAGGCCCTCTAGCTACTTAGTTTGGCTATGATCCAGCGTTATTGATGTAGTTCAAACACCTGCAGAAGTTCCCCGGTGGCATTTGCAATGACAGATTCACCCATGCAAATGAGGCATTCATTGTGCTCTGTGCAATATTGATTCCAGATTCAGATCTTTCAGATTTTATTTAAAGTTGTAAATAAAAGACACTCTAATGTAGTTCATGGAAAGAACTATTAGACAGGATTGAGTGCGTCTCCCCTCGGTGTGTAAATCACATTCATGACAAGCTATCTCCTTTCCACTCATTACTCCTGCTTTATTGACCTCATCTTTTACCTCGCCTCTGAACCTTTTTGCTCCTCAATCTTCCTCACAATAATATCTATCCCTCACAAATGTTCCACTTTGCAGTACATCATCTTCATCTCTCCTCCAGTACTTTTTACTTTCTTTGCTCCCAGTGTTTCTATTTCATTTTCCTAGGCTTGATCATGTTAGCAATGTTGCCTGGAAGAAACACATCACGGCAAGCACCAGAAATCAGCCTGATCCATACGCCCGTGGACATGTACACTTTTTCCAAGTGTCTGTGTGTTTTTCCTGCAAGCAATGGCTGACATTATGAAGGGCAAAATTCCCTCCACCTCTCCAGTCCCTCCGGTGTCTTGAGGGCTCGCTCAAGAGTTAATTAGACCAAGCAAAACTGGCCCTTGTTGTCATCTTTGCCACGCATATACAGGCACACACACACACACTTAGACTTGCAAGCATTTGTGTGCCTGTACACGCTTCTGTGTGTGTTTGCGCGTGAGTGCCAATCCTTCCACCATGCGGTCAAGTCACAATTACTAATCAGGCCTGGAAACCTTTGCCTGGGGAGACTAAGAGGGAGGGAATGAGAGAAGCAGCTAGCAAATGAATGAGTGCTTTTCTTTGTCCTCATCACTGAAGCAGAGATAAAGACGGCTAACGGGATGGCTGGCTGGAGACAAGAAGACAGAAAGTGAGGGATTAGCGCAGGATGAGCGTGTCCGCGCCGTTCGACAACGGGCTTTTAACTGTCCTCCATGGCATGACACTGTGACGACGTCCACTTTTCTCTGTCTGACTTTCATCTCGTTCGCTCTACATAAATCCAAACTGTGGGCTATTTTTTGTAGCTCTTATTCTCTGCTCTCTTTCCCTTGTGGTCATATATTAAATTTGACAGCTGACAAGAGCTGAACACCTAATCCTTTTTTGTTCAGGGCAAAATGATCCTCGCGGGGTGTATGTCTTCCAGGTCATCTCACTTTTTTTCATTTAGATTTTTACTCAGTTTGAAGGTTATCAGTTCCTCCACTGCAGACATGTAAATCAGTGTGCATGGATAAATGATGGAAACTTTTTCTGAAATCTCATTCCATTATTACAGCTTAGTTGTCTACATCCGAAAGTGCTATTATGAATGTGATTTGGCAACCAAATTCGGATGCTTCATGTCATCACATCCCAGTACAAACGAACGTCAAATATCAATCAACATATACCAAGCTTCTGTTGCAATTCACTCTCCTCCCGCTAGAGGGAGCACTCTGCTGCAAAGGCTCTAGCATCAAGGACATTGACTCTTCCAAAATAGAGAACCAAAGTGCCACGCAGACTATCACGGTCCCACAACATCGCTACTCTGGCCCCACCTCTCCCCCCTCTCAGTGAGTCATTTTGTTAGTCAGTCACCCACTCACATTTGAAGTCAGACAAGGTTAAACTTTGTGTGCCGGGTGTGTGTTTTTGTGTTTACTCTATTCCTGGCCTGGCTGCTGTAAATCATTCAAGGTCACTTCCTCATCATCTTTGTCCTTTAAACTAAGTTCTCAGTATCTGCTGCCCCCTCCCATCTTTATTTTCCTCCTGTTACTTGATTTGATTTCCTTCCCCTCCTTGCACTCTAGTGCTCCATCCTTTTCCTCTGCTCTCTCTATCTTCCCTGCTTGTAATTAGCTGGTGTAATTGCTGTAGTAAATCTTTTTCTGCTTTCCCAATGAGACTGGCTGATATAGGACTGATTTAATAAGGACACACTTGCAGCTCACCTCGCCCCGTGTGTGTGCGCGTGTGTTATTTGGAATGGGGATTTATGGGTCTTTTGTGTGGTTTCAGCAAGTGTGAATTTCGAGTTCAAGGTGGTGTTGTATTGGTACGTCAAATGTAGTTGCCCTTATCAGCAATGCAGCCTGCGTATCACGTTTGTGTGGGATGGTGTGCGTGTGTGGGGGTGTGTGGGTGTGTGTGTGCGTGTGTTCGTTTGTGTGTCATCAGTAATGCTGTTGTGTGCGTCATTGCTGATGACCTTCATGGCCAGAAGAGCAGAGGGAGGTCAAAACGGCCCTGAGAGAGCAACACACTCGCACTATCCAATTCTGTGTCCTCGAATTCTCCATTCCAAACGCTTGTGTGGATTCACTTTCTTGTCCACTTCCTCCACCCCCTCCTTTTTTTAAATGTCATTTTTAACTTCACCAGAAATCTTTTCCCCTTCTGTTTTCGCTCACTAACAAATTAGGCGATAGAAGAAATTTAGAGTGTGGGTAATGAACATTGGTGTCGCGTGACAGAAGGGTGTTGACATACTTGCGCCTTTTATCTGCAGTACACAAATGTGTCCAGTGGAGGGCACTGTGGCTCCACTGATGAAAAGCCACTCATCCAGTGCGAATTACTTTTTGCCTCCTGTATTCACTTTTGTATCAAAGAAATGCACAAATTTGTTTTAATAAAAGACAAGTCTACAAAAGAAAAACATGTATATTTGCAGCACAGTCCAGACGTGACAAAATTTTGCAACCTGAATTTATCTATTCAATTGCATTCATTTATTGCATTTTTTTAGTTGTTTTTTTTTCCAAAATCAAAACAAATACACTTTAGATTTTTTTTCTCTATATATTTTCATTATTCATTCTTTGAACATTAATTGGGAATGCAAAATATTTTAAACTATACAAGAAGTCTGGAGATGTGTTAGTATTTCAACAAACTGTTTAATACATGATAACAATCATATGATAGATCAGTATAAGATTAATTTATATTTTGTAAGAATGTAGATAATTATGCAAAGATTTTTTTTTCAAACAGTGATTGCAAACAAACATCTTTAAAAAAAAAAAAGTGAATTAAAAATGTGAAACTTTGATCAAATGTTCTTTGACATTTGTCTCCCCCAAGCCAAAGCTGATCATCAGTGGAGAAAACACATTGACATGAAACTTAATTCATATGCAGTTAGCCATTGGTATTAGCAAAGAATTAAGTTCTACAAATTTATATAGTCTATTTTGAGGATAACATCAAAGTTGTTAGACTTGAAAGCTCTTGACTGCAGTTTCGCTGTACATGCGCCAGGGGTGCGCAAGTGAGCACAGTCTTAGCCCCTCCCTTAAGCCTTCCCCCCGCATCCTAGCCCTCCCACATCCTGCCCCCATTCCCCCTCCTCTCTGCCCCACCCTGCCATCTGGTCCTTTTCACACAATCACGCGTATACACGTGCACGCACGCGCACGCACACCCGTACACGCACACACACACACGTTGGCCAGTCTTTTCTTCCCGTTTCCTTTCACAGAGAAAAACAGGATGAAGGGGCTCTTTCAGGCTCACAGTTACCGTGGAAACCCCCTTATTCTTCTTCTGTCAAACACACTTATATTGAAACACATACACACGCACTTCTATCGAGTGACAGCTTGTTGGACATTTAAAGTTTAAAGGAACCAAGACTACAGCTGTTCCCCTGTCTGCCATATACTTCTGACCTCTTGTTTACTTCACACAAAGAATTTGATGCCTGTTTTTTTTTCAGGCGCAAAGTTAACTTATCAAACTGAAAACGCAAGTTTCCTTCTTTGTTCTCCTAAAAAAAAAAAGAAAAAAAAGTTGGCAAAGCATTTGTTTGTCGTTTTCTTTTCCTTAGCAGATTTTTCCAAAGAAGCTCTAGTCACGCACACACATTCATGTTGAAACTTAAAACCCTCTCCAACGTCCCAGTTACGACAATCTCCAGGCCTGGAATGCTTTCAGGAATGGAAAAAGGAGTTATATAAGTGTTGAAGTTTTTTTTTTTCTCCCATTGTGCTTCCCGAGGGCTCATGAAAAACATTGTCGTGCGGCATTCAATAGAGCACATCATCTGAAAGCTTTTAGCAGGTTAAAAATAAACTACAGGCGGCAGTGATGAAAGGATGAAGACACCTCGTAGAATGAAATAGAAAAGGGAAGAGGCCAAAACTTTTACAATGTTTATCCAACTTTCTTTCCTTCGTTCATACAAGGCTTGGCTACCTTTTCCACCACATATTTTTCCTTTTAAGGATAGAGGAAGAGAAAAGAAGGGGGAGTTAGGGGCACACACTGGTCTGCTGACTGACTAACAGACTCCTCTTTGTGTGTTTTCACGCGCACAGACACGCACATTTCGACAACGACCTCAGCTCCTCATGATCTTGTTCACCCCCCCCCCCCATCCACATATGCTTTTTTTTTTTTTTTTAGTCAAATAAAAGTAGGAGGCAGAAATGAAGAATTTCATGTGCCTTTTATGGCACACACATGCATGACCGTAAATGCACGCAACCCCCTCTACGTTTCCTCCCCATCTCTCAATGCCAAGCAGCTGTTGGGCAGACTCAAACATACAAGGGGGGAGTTGGTCCTGCAAAACTGTTCTTCTTCTATATATAGGTCTTAAAAAGTCTTGCAAGTCTTTCTGGTAAAAATTAAATTTTCATTTTATGTGTGGGTGTCTGTGTGTGTGTGGGGGCGTGTGTGTGTGAAAGTGTGTGTGCACGTGCATACATGTATATATATATATATATATATATATATATATATATATATATGTAATTTAGGTAATTTGTTAATTTTTATTTTTATTTTTTTAATATTTTAATATTTCCCCCTTTAAATCTTCAAGTTAGTCTGTAATAATCTGGAGTAAGTGTGTGATTCTCATCAGTTTGCTCCTCTCCTCCCCCACATGACGTGGCGCAATGCTCCATAGCCGCCACTAGAGGTGCCATCGGCTTACAAATGGAAGCCGGTTGGGCATGTGGAAACCACAGAGCAGCCATTTTACAAATTGTGTTACTCCAAACCCCCATTTCATGAATCAGTTGTGATGTCAGCACATCTTGTTCTCATTCAATTGGCTAGTGAACAGCTGCACTCTAGTTTATGGAGCACACACGCACACACAAACACCAGCATACAGCGCAAATTCCCTCATCATCTTTCACACATTAACCTAGTGACATGATGAAAAGTCTCCTCTCAGATTAACTGTATTGTTTGATCTTATAGGTCAACCAGATTAGAGCCTTGTGTGCCTTGCAGCATGTGTGTGCGTCTTAAAAGTGCATTAGGGTGCAGAATGCTCTCTATAAAATATTAAAACTGACCATATATATATATATATATATATATTTATTGTTAATGTTCAGTCCTTTTTTTGTGTGTGTTCTGTAATGTTTGTCCATGTGTGATGCTCACTTCCTTAAGTTCCTCCCAGCTGTGCGGATACTGTTCTGTTGTGTCTGTGTATGTCTTCCTGTTTTTGTCATCCAGCTATCAATAGGTTATATCACTGCATTGGGTACATTGTGTTGTTGATTTGTGTCATGATATACAGATTATAGTACAATCTAAAAATTGTTTTCAGTTTATTTTTATAAAGTGAAACATATGATTGTTGAACTCTCATGAGGCAGAAATGTCTGCCGATATGCAGGGAAACACTTATTGAGACCACAGTCTGTATGTTCTAACTCAGTGGGCTAAAGATGAGTTTCAGAGCTGATTAAGAGGCCTTCACTGGTGAACTATGTGCCCTCTCTGGAAACAAAGCAGCATTTGACTAGGCTCATGATGGGCTTGCCACATGGATGCCATGTTTTGAGCTGCAGACATCTCCGTTTGTTGTCCATGGAGATTGTTGCTGTATGATTTTAAAACGTGACTCTCAGGATGTGTGATCATGAAAAAATATATTTGATATTATATTTTGGGTAGAAGTTTGATTTGTGTTTTCCATTGGTTTATTCACCCTCAGCTATTACTAAATGTCAGACTTTCTTTTCTTTGAAATAGTTTAAACTTAAATGTCACCTTAGATAGAATGTGCAAACCCTGTGCAATAAGAGGTCTGTAGTCTGGCCTGCTCTTTGTAAATCAACAGTCACTAAATTATAAGATAAAAATAGATGCGGGTCATTTAGGTTGCTGTTGAGATTAAAACTGAGATTGTTTAAATAATGTCCACTAAAATGCACGAACCACCAACCGTGACACACACTTTCATGCTGACCTCAAATCGAATTGACCTTGCCTCTGTACAATTTTCACTTCAAATGAGGACATGTCCAATGCCAATGCACTTGTTCATCTTTCAGCCCTAATGTTTGTCTGCCCCACACAAAATGACACATCCTTAGTCACAAATGTGACCTTGTTTGAGCGTGTTAGCACAAACGTGTTTGTCAAGTGTGAGTGTGTCATAAAACGTACTGTATTTTCAAGCGTCTTGCAAATGTTAACATGCCTCCTAGCCAACAAACATCCAAGCGCATTTCGAAGGCCGTGGGGACTTCTTATCCGACGTTATCATCTCACACCATTCTTTCACGCGTAAATGTCAGCTCTGATGGAAAAAATGAACCTAGGTAGTGTTGGTATGGAGTGAGTCTTTGAAGGCTTGGTGAGGTGATTCAAACTGTCTATTTAGTACAGGTGAAAAAGTATTTGCTCATCTCTCATTTCTAATATTATTTTTGCATATTTATCCCAATGAAATGATTTAAATCATCTATCCAATTTTAACAGCTGACAGACAACCAAGCAAATTCAGAAAGTTTATAATTGATCATTTTATTTATTAAGGGGCAAAAGGATATACATTTGTCCCTATATGAAAAGTAATTGCTTCCTGAACCTAATAAATGTTTTTGCCACCCTTGTCAACAATAACTTATATGACATGCTTGCAATAACTGGCTATGAGTCTTATGTGGAGGAATTTTGGCCAACTTTTTTTTTTCTCTCTCGCTCTTCTCTCAGATAGTTCATAACACAGCATCTCAAATGGATTTAAGTCGAGGCTTTTACTTGGTCACCCCAAAACATTTCTTTTTCTAATCAACCCATGTTATTTTCATTGGCACTGTATATATGTTTGCAATTTAAGGAAAGATTGTTTTTTTTTTTAATTAACTTTTAATCAAACAGCAATGTGAGTCCCTTGCTCCACTATAAGTAGGCGAAACTATTTGGACAGCTGGACCCCATTAGTCCCTCAACCTTATCTTTAACCAACAAAGTATTTTGGTCATTTCTTCCGACTTTATGGGATCAATTTGAGGAAGGCGCGTTTCCTTTTTTTTGGCTGTCTGTGTCCGAAGAAAGGTCCGTAAGGTATTTTTGAATGAGTTTTGGTATGGAAGAACTTAAGAGCTGTTACTTCAACCACATAAAACACCTTTGAGGTGAACTAGAGCAGAGATCATCACCTAGCTCATTTCCCTTCCATTGTTTGCTTTGCTTTTAAGTGTCCATATAAAGATTTTGGAGGAAATTGTGTTTCAAACAAGGTCTTTCACATGAATTGTTGATTGATTCATCTTCTTTGTCCTCATCCCCAGCCAAAAAGGAACTAGAGGACACAAATGAAAAGAAGCAGTTGCAGAAGAAGAAAGTCAAGGAGCTGAAGGTTCTAGATTCAAAGTCCTCACAAAACCTGTGTAAGTCTAAATAAGCATTTGTTTAAAAAGACATGCGCACAACACAACCCAATGCTAGAGTTTCATCCTTGAATGTATTCCAAAATAACTATATTACTGTGCGTTACATTAACTTTTTTTGCGTGTGTACATGTAGCCATTTTCCTTGGATCGTTCCGTCTTCCGTATGAAGAAATCAAAAACTGCATCCTGGAAGTTAACGAGAAAGTCCTCACGGAGTCCTTGGTTCAGGTACAGATTTCACAAGGATATTGAAACCTATTTCATTTATTCATGTGTTACAACCAAAACAATGTAGTTCCTTTTAATGAGAAAAAAAATCCACAAATAATGGATATTCTTGTAGATGTTGTATCTTTTTTATTATTTAAATCTCATTAAGCCTGCACAATTTAATGAGAACGCAGGAGGGGGTTGTCAGCAATTCTGCCATTTAAAGGTTAATAGTACTTTTGACAAGCATAATCAATTTAACAATGCTCTCCCATCATACTAGAAGTTTGTCAAAATATGAAAAGAAAAAACTATTTAACTTGTGCGTGTGTTTTTGTGTGCATGTGTCTCTCTGTGTAGAACCTGATCAAACAGCTGCCTGCACCGGAGCAGCTAAGTGTCCTAGGAGAGATGAAAGATGAATATGACGACTTGGCTGAGGCTGAACAGTTTGGAGTAGTGGTAAGGAGGCACGCAGTTATATATAGAACATTGCTGTTTTTTGTAAACAACTAGTCATATGCATGTGATGAGACATGGACGATTATCATATACTGATAATTCAATAACACTCGTTATATTAGTCACAGTAATGGTTCAGCTTCCAAAACAGACACTGTTTTGTTCGACTGTGGAAGATGTGTCTAATGGATGAAATCCCCCAAAGTCATGCAAGCCCCCACTCATCCTTCGTCCATATCTTTTCCTAGATGTCAAGTGTGAAGCGGTTGGGGCCACGGCTTCAGGCCATCCTGTTCAAGCTACAGTTTGAGGAACAGTTGAACAACATCAAACCGGATGTGGTGTCTGTGACGGCAGCGTGCGAGGAGCTCAGGAAAAGTGACTCATTCGCCAAGCTGCTGCAGATCATCCTTCTTGTTGGCAATTATATGAACGCAGGCTCCCGTAATGGCAAGGCCTTCGGATTTTCCATATCTTACCTATGCAAGGTGAAAACACAAAAAACAGTGACAACTGTTCAAAAGCCCACCTCGAAACTTGATTGGTTTCGGACATGCTCCCTCTCAGACCATTTTTCTTATGCTGTTTAGTATTTGAAAAGTTGCATGTGCTTTTCTAAAGACACTTCCTAGCTTCCCAGCTAATATGAACTGCTGCTATTTTTTCCTAAACTCTTCCTTGGCATTTTCACTTGGCTTTTTAAAAGTGCTTTTACGGTCACAGTTTTATATTAGCATCATAGGATTTTAGAGTATATGTACTGTGGCTATTGGAAAGCTTTGGTTTCACAAATGGAATCTGATTTATTCATTCCATACTGGTTTACATGGGGCCATATGTTCCGATTAGAATGAATCCAAATGTCCAAACAAAATGAAAATACTCTATACAACCACCTCAGTCTAAACAAAATGTCAAACTCCGAAGAGTATTTATTCGGATTCACAGGTGTGGTATATTCCTTTTGCTAATCTGATTAATGTAGTGGAGCATGTAAATGGCAGATCAAAATAGATCAGGAAACCGGTGACAGATCTTCATTTAGAATCCTAAATCATCAGAATGATAAAATAATCTCCATATAAATCCGGCTATAATTAATTTAGAAATGTTCCTGTTCCATTTTACAGCTGCGGCTACACTGGCGATTGTATAGATTTTAGATCCATTTGTCATTGTCAGCTTTATCGATGGACCATAATCTAATATTTCATCCAACCAGCTACGTGACACCAAATCAGCTGACCTGAAGCAGACACTGCTCCACTTTCTTGCTGACGTGTGCATGGAGCATTATCCGGAGGTCATGAACTTCACGGACGAGCTCATCCATGTTGAGAAGGCCAGCAGAGGTAAACTGGACATCAAACTGTGCTGCCCTCACTTCAATAATCATTTGAAACAAACACAACAAAATAATGATCCATATGCATAAAAAATTACAATTGTAATTTTTTTCTGATCATAGTTTCGGCAGAGACACTTCAAAAGAATGTAGAGATGATGGGTCGTCAGATCAAGAACCTGGAAAAAGACATTGAAACCTTTCCCCCCGCACAAAATGACAAGGATCAATTTGTTGAGAAGATGTCGATATCCTGTTTATCTACTAGATCAAAATAATTCAGCAGTTCAATTATTCATTACATTGTTAGGGTGTCAAAAAAAGTTACGGGGATATTTATTCTGTGTTCCTTAACGTAAATTGTTCACAATTTTGTAACCAGCGCACATGAACAGTATGAGAAGCTGGACCTGATGCATAAAAATATGGAGAAGCAGTATAGCGATCTGGGAGCCTACTTTGTATTTAACCCACGAAAACTTTCAGTGGAGGAGTTCTTTGGGGACCTCAACACCTTTAACAACATGTTCCAGGTATTTTCTGTTGTCTATGCAAATCCTTATCGAGTTAATTGAACAAAGAAATTCATATTGACATAAAATTGTAGTATAACTCATGTAGTTTTTTTTAGTTATGCATCATGTGGACATATTTGGAATGTATCCTGGATTTAAATTGATGTTTTCCAAAACAATCTTGATTATTTAAAGAGTCATTTGGTTCGTACAAAAGTGATATTCTGTGTCGAAATGTCATATTTTCTTTCGCATAATATTTTTTTCATTGTCCTTCCATCAGCAAGCAGTGAAGGATAATCAGAAGAGGAAGGAGGCAGAAGAAAAGATCAAAAGAGCCAAACTGGCCAGGGAAAAGGCAGAGAGGGAAAAGGAGGAGAAACTCAAAAAGAATCAGCTCCTGGACATCAACACAGGTAAATGTTTTGTTCTTAAATTTGATTTTAGGAAGAAACCAGCAACTGTCTTATTTTGTTATTTCCTCCCTATGCCAGTTGGGGGCACTCAAAGTCCACACTTAGGAGTATTTCTGTGTGTATCAGAATGTGTGGGTTTAACTTTGACAAAGAGATCACAATTTCACGACCAGAGATAATCTAATATAGATGACTTGTTTAAAAATAGTGTCTTTGGAAAACAAATTCAAGTCGGATACATTATCAAGAAACTTTCTGGCCTATTTGTAACTCTTCTGGCAAATAGAGTTGCTTACACACAAAAATAACTTCAAAGAACATGTTTTTCCATGGTAAAATGTGTAGTCTGCTAAAATTATGTATTTCCATAGTCATCCCTTTACAGACAAAAAGAATCCTTCTTGGTAGACAGAGAGTGAGATAAATTATCTCCATGAATAATTATGACCTAGTTTCAGTAGATTCCTTCTGTCTTGCTCCACTTTGGCATCTCCAAAGATTCCACAATTCCAGATTCACTACAGCCCAATATAAGCTGTTTATTTATTTATTTAGTTATTTATTTATTTTGACTTTAAGACTGTATGTATGCGTGTCCCTGTATGTTTTTTGGGGGACATTGTTCATTCTCCTCTCTTTCTTTTGTTTAATCAAGCTTTCTCGCTGCATTTGTTCACATATCATCTAAATCAACATTAAGGACCTCGAGATGCCATCTTATGTGCGTTTGACATATGGAGTGACGTTTTTGAATTGAAAGCAGGAGTATTAGTTTGCATTGTACCTCTAGAGGCATGTGAGTAGAAAATAATAGAACTTCAAAGGTGTGTGCGTGTGTGAGGGTTGGAGATAATTTACATACAGGTGGCATATTTGATTGCCTCGGGTCACCTAAACACCCTTATTTGAATTCAACCACACACAAATACACACACCTGCTCTTTGTGCTGTATTTGTTTATAACCCTCATACTGGATGTCTGTGACACAATCATTGCTTTCAGCAATGACACATTTGCACTTTCCCTTCTTCCATGTTTCCTTGTTTCTTTCTGGGTTATCTCATGAAATAACTAAATGTTCTTCGTTCGCATGCTATCTCTGTCTGCATAGCACTCCTGTTGTTGATTAAACCCTGGAAGGTCAGGTTGTGATTTTGGTTTTACCTTGACAGTGTGACAATGCTCAACACTCCCCCCTCCCCACCCTTTTTTTGGTGTCGAACTATTTGTCCTCTCTCAAGTATATTTACTTAAAATTGATGAAACGAAAATGTATTATGAGCTTTTAGTAGTATAAGGGAGAGTCCACTGTATCCTAAATGTTCTGACATGGAACTTCCCACATCCTCTGGAAAAACACTGTGGTCTCATCCCAACTACTTGGAAATGGGAATTGACCTATTCCTGCAACTAGGCGTCAGTAGAGTCCGCAAAAGACATTGCTCGGAAGGGGTGTGCGCATGTGTGACCTACACTCCCTCTCAGATGCTGGTATGGGAACCACCGCTGGGAGTGCTCACGCTCCACGCAAGTGTTTGCGTGACCACAGTGGGGGAGGGGATGGTGAAGCAGCGAATGCAGCAGCTGCTCTGTTGAGGCTTGAACTCACACACACACACAAATATAGTTGTCTCTTGATGGAGAGGTTAAGAGGAGAGAACAAGAGGAAAGCAGAGGACGAGAGAAACATTGATGGACTGAAGAGAATCACAACTTCTCTGTACTATTCAGTGCGTCTCAGATATTCACCAAATTATTTTACTATGTAAATGAACATCCACCAGAGGTGTTATTGCTCCACGCAAGATTATGCCCTCACATTGTATTTTTGCCTGTGCTAGATTGTGTTTGTGTTAATCGATCTGATCCAGTGAGCCATCTTTTATTGCTCTTGTGGTCTAATGCTATTACACAAATTAATCTGTCTTATGTACTTAGTGGCCTCAGGCAGGACCTTCCAAACAGCACGTGTAGACATGTGACAAGCTAATACTTGACTTGGGGCCCTTAATTTTTTTAACCTCTCTTCTTCATGTTGCCTTAACTCTTACATCTGCAACTCCATTAACTAGACGGAACACAGACAACAATTGAAATAATAAAATGCATGTCTATCATCATGTGCTGGCATAATTAGCCCTGTTGTGGACCTTCAAAAATGGAAATAAAAAAACCTCCAGTGAAAGAAGAATGTATTTATGTGACATTATCGCTCAAGGCCAGACAGCGCCTTAACAACTGTGTTTACACTTCCTTGCAATGCGCTTGCACTGGTGGTTTAAAGCAGCCATGTAATTAGTGTAAGCATCCTTGTGTTGTATGTGCTTCCATCAAAGGAGAAAAAAAAACATTGCTGAGATCACCATGAAGCATCGGTGTAGTTACCAGCTATCAGCACTGAGCGGTGTATGCGCACCATTGAAAGGAAATGTGTGAAGCTGATCTGGAAGCTGCAGGCCATCTGCCACATGGCTTATTGCTAGATGCGTTTGTGCGTGCGTGCCTGTGTGCGCACGCATACAACTGTGGGGGTTGGCTGGTGGCGACATAAACCTTTGACCCCGCAGCCTTCTTTTCCAGACCCCTCTCGTCCTATTCAGAAATAATTAAAACCATCTGCCTGGCTGCAGAGCTGTACTAGTAAATCCCCCCCACACACACGTTTACATAGTTGTGGATCCGTCAAAACGCACACTTGCATACAGCCTGACTGAGAACTACCAAATAATGAGACAGACATCATCCACATAATTGTAAACTGCTGCATGCTTACTTTTCTGCATATTCCTCATCAACTCTAGACAACAGTCATTCCATTTACCAGTGTTTAAATATTTTTATCAGTTTAAAAAATATATATATATATTGAGCCTTTTTTCTACCTGCAAAATTTAGCATGAAGTTGCAGTGAGAGCACAGCACCTCATCTAGGTCAGTGCTTATCTGGGTTAATGTGGCAAATCTTCCAACATGGCCGCTTGGCTGGAAAACAAACGCCCATCAGCCCACGTGGGTCTGAGAAAATCACTGATTGGTTGGCAGTATGGCAAAACCCCTCAAAATTAGAATATATGTATGTGCTGTGCTGATTACAAATGGCATCCATGTAGAAAAAATAAATTTCCTTATTAATTGTTTTATTTTTTTGATAGATTGCTCATGTTACGTTTTGATGTGCTTTTAGAAGGAGATGAAACCGGCATCATGGATGGACTCTTGGAGGCGCTGCAGTCTGGTGCTGCTTTCAGGAGAAAGAGAGGACCGCGGCAAGCAGGTACACTTAACTACTGAACACATGCATTTCTTTGTTACTTTGTTACTTTTTTCATTTTGGTTATTGTTTTTTTTTTATTATCATATTATTCCTGTTTTATAATGTGTGCACCCCATCCTTTCTTAAACATTGTTGACTTTGTCACCTGTCACTACCAGATGTTTCCTTTCTTATTCTTTTTGTGAGTGGGGGAAATCCGTCACTATCCACATTAAGCCACAGGGTGGGTGCTGGGAGTTGATTCATGAATAAAAAAGTTGAGGAATAATACCAAATACCACTTACCACTTGAGGCTAATTGAAGTCAACAGACTTTCTTTTAAAGTTTCCCATCTCTCATTATTATTCACAATGTGAAATATGTGTTGAATTTTTTTTCTCCATTAAATAGTCATGAAATATATAATGGGAAAATCTCAAAATGTGAGAAAACTCATGGACATTCTCGTACCGTATATTTGCGGGTCAGCATTCTATTTATTTTTTGGGGGCCAAAAAAATCTTGCATACTAGTGACTACATTTATATGCGCTCAATATTCGGTTTAAGGTCCCATTCCAGTTTCTGTAACATTCGGAATAACATGTTTACATGCGTGAGCAGGCAATTATTCATTATAGATGGTAATTGTGATCAATTTCAATTTCCCTATTTAAACCGCAACGCATGAACTGCATCATGACACAAATAAACATATTTCCGCATCTTACTTTCAACCATCAATAATAGACATTATATTCATGTCTTTCATCACATTAATAATGTAGTTGTTTTCCCCCACGTTCCAAAAGTGAGGTTGCATCTCAGTTTCGCCATGTTTATCTCTGCTTGTGTATTTCCGATGGGTTAAGCACCAGGCAACCTGCATACTATTAATTTCTGTTCCCACAGACAAATATTCCATTCATGGACATACCCAATAGTCCTTTCAAAGGGGGTATTCCGATTTAGTTTATTTATGTTTTTGTTTGTTCATTTAACCAAATGTTCGGCTAAGAAAAGGAGTAAATTTGGGGGTTTTGCGGTTTTGAAAGGGTTATTGACTGAATGTTAATGTGGTCTGTGATTTTCTGTAACACAGCAGAAAAACAATTGTGACAAAAAAATATATAAATGTATTTTCTTGTATTTTGAGACAACAAATGATTCCGGTTACTGTAAAAGCAACAACAAAAAAACACAAACCCATTTGTACACTCAAACTTGTGCAGCAGAAGAAATGAAAAAGAAATGACAAAATGAGATGGCTACAAACAGGTGGATTTTACTGCTTAATACATATTCCCCAAATGCAATATTAATCAGAATGTCATGTTTCGACTAGTGGGCCTGGATAGAACATATTCTTGTAAAGAAACTTTTGGGGTTGACTTCTCCTTTAAGGGTACAGCAATGTTTGTAAGCATTTGACATGCTATTAATGTGTCTTGAGATCGCAATTATGGTTTATATTTATGGTTTAAACTATTAATCTAGACAATTTTTCATCACTTTTTGTGGGAACTCATATCCTCCTCAAATTCTCTCTTCGTGGTGGAGCTTCGTCACTATTGTGGAGGTCCACTGTATTGCATGCAATTAAACTTTAGCCATTGTTGTTCAGTCTGTAAGCCCAAAGTAATCAAGTTTAACTTCGCAGCAAGCTTTGAAATGTGAGTTACGAAGTGTCCATTGTTGAAAGAAGCCCAAGTGTGCGTGCGTGTGCATTCACACACAAGGGTTTGAGTGTGTGCAACCCGATCCCACCATCAATAGAAGCCAGATGTGAAGCGGTGCCTCAGAGTTGGAGGGTAGACTGCATTCTTTCTGCCTTCTTGTTTTGTGTGTCTTTTGTAAAGTGAAGAGCCAAATCAAAGCAAACTGTTTGTTCACATTAGGACATTTGCTGTTGCGTTTCTCTGTGGTCTACAGTTTCAATTTGGGTAAGTTATTGTAAGCTATTAAAGTGTAATGGTCCTGACAGAAACAACAGAAATTAGAGTGGCTAGGTTTATAGCCAATCCCCCAGAATACTGTTTTGCTGCCTCAGTCCTCAGGAAAGAGCAGGCCATATGCGAGAGAGAGAATGCTTGCATAGCTCCGGTAAAAGGAGAAGAAAAAAATGTCAATGGAGATCACATTTCATCTTAACCCCCACCATAATTTCTTGCTTTCACCGTGAAGTCATTTTAACTACTGGTCAGTAATTTCCATGCTTGTATGGGGGCGGTGTTATGCGTCATCTTTGTCCAGAGTATGTAGCTACTATTTTACAACAACTTGCAGCTACTCCTCATCTTGCAAACTGTGTGGGAGGGGCTGCTCACCAGAAAGAGCAGACTTTTCCTTTTTGGCTCTGGCAGTGTGGGGGTCCGAGTGCTTAATTTAGCAGAACTGACAGAGGAGGTTCAGTCTGATATCTATGGCGCACCACTGGAGCCGCAGGCTTCCTCCATCATTACACTTAAAAAGCTTATAAGCGTGGATGTAAATTTTTAGTGTTTACCCTATTGTGCACTTAAAAAATACTATTCATGAATCAGATTTTCTACATGCCCAGTAGATAGAACGGTATGAAAGGGATCCTGACATGAACTTTCAGCATTGACAACAACCATCCTCTGGATGTCCTAATATTATATCAAAACACTTTTTTTTTCACAAAATTTCACCTTATTACAGGCTCCACTAGGAAGGTCTACTCGCCTCAGTCCATGTGTTCCGGATTACAAAATGAAGTGGTCATAATTTCAGACAACATGCCTCGTACATGTCCAAGTGTTCACTCGTATTGCTGTGTTAGTGACGTATATAACCGAAAAAGGTCAGGTTTGTGACGTTTAAAACTGTTCTGCTAAAGCAGCCCATTTGATTGTGCAGTTTTGGCTATAACAATGCAAACAGTCATAAGCAAGGGAAACATGAGTCATTGTCTCACAACTTTGGGGACATAGTCAGGCTCGGGGATTGCATATTTATGATCAAAAACCTCAAGAAAAAAAAGAATTTCATTTCAGGGTCCCTTTAAGACACAAGGCTGTAAGAGCTAGAACTGTAAGATGGAAGAACAGTTTGTTTCTTTTCTTCTTTTTTTTTAATGTTTACTATACTATTATAGAATGTATGAAGTTTGACTTGATGTTAAACAACATGGTTTTGAAAACTTTGAAAACTGCTTGTAAAAAAAAAAAAAAAAAGTTTAGACCCGTGACCACAGGGTTAAAACAAGTCTTTGGTAACAATATGGACTGCTATTATTTATTTTTATGGTCTAAGGACGTCAGAAGCATGCCCCTCTTGTTCACACCCCTATTTCCTCCACAATGTGCAGACGGCAACAAATGTCACCTACGTGAGGTTAAACGAGGGCCTATGGAGTGTGTTGCCAAGCTCATTGTGTCCCGTAATTGTGACTGAATGTGAAGCCACGAGGCTGCTCAAGCTATCTAGTCTTCACCTTTGACCCTTACCTCAACTCACTGTGGGTATTTGTGCTGCTTGTATTGTATGAGTGGGCAGCCTAGGGTACTCCCAGCTGTCTAACCCCCTCCCTCTGTCCACTGCTCAAACCCGAGCAGACAAAACACACGCAGCAGATGTCTGCATGCCAACACAAAGACACACATGGGTGTTTGAATACCAATACATCCTCTCCATCATATTGCACAGGCCAGATACCATTGGATGCTTTTTTTCCCCAAACTCTCACGATCTTCAGGTTGTTATTTCAAGATCTGTTCATGTTTTGTCAATTTAGACCTGCTATCAGATATTTAATGCAAGACTTTAGCGCTTTGCATGTAGAGGCATGAGTGTAATCACTCACCACCAAGCCATCTGCTCGGTTGTGACCCGCATCCAATCAGTGCAGCGACCATTTGACAAAGCACCAATCACAACAAAGCAGCAAAGATGATGCGGATGGCAACACTGGAGGCACACGCTGGCTCTGCACACCGTCTGCCCTATAGAAAAGCCGTGATCTTTCGCACATGTTCACAAAGGGACACACAAACACAAGGGAAACAATTGAGATCATTGGTGTGGCCTTCATTGATATCACCTCATTGTTGAAGCAGGCATGACATCACCAGAAGGCAGTAACTCTCATACAGTGGTTATAAAAAGTCTACACACCCCTGTTCAAATGACTGTTTTTTTTTTTTGTTTTGTTTTTTAAATTTCCCAATCAAAAATGCATCCTATCACCTGTACAACTACTTAAAAAACTGAGCTGATATAATTGCATAAGTGTGCACACCCTCTTTGACTGAAGATGTGTCTGTTTAGAATTAATTGCATTCAAACTCATGTTAAATGGTAAGCAGCACACACCTGCCTCCATTTCAAGTGTTCCTGATTAACACCAAATAAGTTTTAAATATTCCTACAGGATTTTCCTGACATATTTTTTTCATTCTTGTAGAAGCCTCAAGGTTTATTATGTGCCACCACGCATATAATTAGAACAGGACAGAATTCCAAAGGTGGGCATCATCAGTCAATTGACTAAGTTCCCATCAGTATTTCAGGCCAGCCCACGTGGGCCCAGTATGTCCTACGTCGGCGACAGCCAATCAGTGTCCAAAATATAAATTCAACATCACTGACAGGCACTGCAAAAGGAGACACGTGGCCAAGTAAAGAAAATAAAATTAAATAAAAACAACAGACACACGCACAGTGTTTGTGTCTGTTGTTTTTGTTTTGCTCTCCTCACAGTGTGGTGATCGGTGGAATAAAAACAGTATGGGACACGTCATTATGGTCCATGGGATTGAAAGGTATAGTCTAATACACTGACAAAGCACCACATTTATTTGCGCTCTAAGCTTTTTTAATTTTTTTTTTCAAACTTGTTTTCAAAATTTTGCAAAAATGTTGGACATTTCCTTTGACTTTGAACTTTTATTTTTTTGCCCATAAGTCTTAAACATGTGTGGCAACTGGGGCAATAGTTTTTGCACAAATCTGTTTGTTGCTGGAAAGCAAAAAAATAAATAAATCTACATACTAGTACAGCTGAAATTGGTTTGGGGTTACTTATAGGTGCTGTCAATGATGGCAGGTGTGTGCTGACTCCAATCTAATATGAGTTTGAATGTGATTAAATCTGAACACAGAACCATCCCTAGTTTTGACACGCGTGCAACCACATTCTCAGACGTTTATTTTTACATCTGAAAAAATATGTATGTCCCAATATCGGTGGAAAAGGTTTGAAAAGATTTAGGTCTTTTTTTTTCTGGCCTGGGATGTCAACAGGCATGTGTGGTCTTTTTAGCCACTTTACATGTATGCACTAGCAATTACCATTGTTTGATGACGTCTCACTTGAAGCTGCTTGTTACACACTTAAGCCAGTGGAGGGTGCTACAGGTCCCTGCTAAACTGGACATGTATATGGACAGTACAAAAATAAAGTAAAATAAAATTTAAAAAAAAGTATGTGGACACAATACATGCTATGCTAACATCTTACTCTAGCTTTAACATAATTACTACTCTAGTACACACAAAAAAACATGCAGATGGAGGCTTTATACTATATTAGGCTTTGTTTGTTACCTTCTTTTATTTTGCAGTGGCTTACTTCACACCTCATCATCGCTGTGTGTTCTCTATATCGTGTTCAATCAAACATTCTTTCCCCTTGCCCGGCAGTCTGCGGGAGTATAATGTGTTACAGATGATCTTTTCCCTTCAGCCATAAGTGCCCCCCCCCCTAAGATCCCATTCAGTGCTCAAAAGAACCAATATAGTGCCACACCCACTCATAAACTAATCTTTTGATCTGAGTCTGGACGTCCCATTTCGCTCTTGCTGCGCAACCTGGCGTCATGCTAAGCCCATGGATCATTTAGTCAAAGTACCAGCTCCTTTGTTGAGTAAGACATGCTTTGGACGTCTTCTGTTTGTAGTGCCACGTGTTAAACAATTAGGGAAATAATTTAGTACATTTTTCCACCCAACCCTCCTTTCTGAGCCCACACGAGACATCGTATTATAAGCACAACTCTCATCCTGACTATGCTCGGCCTTTTGCTGCAGTGTAAAATCAAGATAACAGTCTTTGAATTTGGTTGCTTCCTAGTAGTGTTTGGTCAATATACCCTACTACATGTCTATCAGCGATTGAGCATCACTCAAAAATGAACTATTGACATTTGCAGGAATGATTGAAATTGAAAAATGTCAATATAATGTATTGTAAAAGTCAAATGTCTCAATAAATGGCTTTCTGTCATAGAATGATGTCAAAATAAAACATCTTGAGCTCTTAAAGGAACCTTCTAATTCAAGCCTGAGGATGGCTCTCATTCTGAAACTTTCAGACTCAAGTAGTGCCTCTAAATTTTCAATGAAACCCATTCGCTCAGGTACTCCCAGGGCTGCTAAAGTTATTTACTGGTTTGCAAATCTGCTCTCTTTCTTTCACTTAGCACTCTGCAAGCAGTCTGTCATTATTCATTTCTATTCCATGTAGGCCTCTTTGTCCCCGAGTTGTATCCACATACTCTACGTCTTCCTCTTCCCATCATCACCGCTGAGTTTCTTTTTGGGGCATGCGCATATATTTACAGTCTGGAAATAGAATGTTTGTGAAAATGTGCTGCTCTAAGATCATTAGTAAAATATCTGTGCAAAAATGTGGATGAGGAAATACAGCTCCATGGTCCACATTGCAGGTTTGTATTTTTAAACATCTCTCTACCCTCCTCTCCTCTTTTCTTCCCAGGCTCTATAGTGTCTTTGTCGCAGCTTATTCTGGAGACATGATCGGTAACCGTGTTTTGTGATTTAACCCCCATAGAGTACGAACCATGAGTTGTGTTTTGGGTTGACGTTTGTGTTACCATGGTTCATCTTGCATGTGTGGTTTGCATCGTCACAACACGGACAAAAAGTTCCTGTGATAAACCGTCTGACATGAAAGAAACATAAATACTCCAATGCAATCTCCTCCTGACCTATTTAATTCAAAATGGCTGCTGCTGCTGCTGCTGCCCGACAAGTGTGTGGAAAAGCCGGTAGGAGAAGAGACAGCAGGTTTTCTTCATTGCGCTCATTTCTGAACACCACTTGTTACTCCTTGTACTCTCTCCATTTCTATTAGTGCCATGTTTGGCGTTGAGCCACATACGTGTGTGTGCCACTAAGCTTTCCTGTGCAGGTGTCATGAGAACGAGTGTGCCGGTGTGCTGCTCATTCGGTACACAAACACAATTCTAGAACTCCTTCAGAACTGTTTTACAAGACTTTACTCGATATTACTTATTGATCTTTCCATTTTCAACTGGCAATGGGGGAAAAAAGAAAAGTGACTCATTACTTCATTTATTTTTGTAATCCAACATACAAAAATGTTTTTTATTTAACAGATTATATCATGCTTGAATTTTAGACTCAGTTCAAAAGTCTGAATTGTAAAAGATGAACCACAGAACTGTCTTTTGATTTTGATATTTAATTGGTCATATTTACATGGTTAACTAAATATGAGCATTTATTAAATTAAATTTTATGAATAATGAGCTTGTTAGTCTCCACAGTCAGTCAACTGCTGCAGATACACACAGTTCCTAATGGTTATATTAGTAGTAGTATATACTATAATAGTTCCTAACCTTGTAATACTAATTGTCGAAACTAACAAGCGTCTATACCACTGCTTGCTCTTTACCCAAATTTAAATTCATGCAAACTAGACCAATTACTTTGTAAATATCAAACTCAATTCTGTGGCTTTTTGTTTACCTGAGCCTAAAATGTCATTTTTAAAATTATGTAATTCAAAATGAAATAACTGAGTCCTTTTTAGTTTTGTTATTTTCCATTGGCATTTGAATTGAAAAGAAAGAATGATACACCACGCTATGTTCATCATGAGTGTAGTTTGCAATGCTTTAAAACTGCAATGAACCATCATAGAAAGTTGTTGGTCGTAAGAAACACACAACAGACAGATTACACTACTGCACAATGAACATGTTAAATTAATAGCACTCTGATTTGTGTCACTCAAAATTGGACATTATAGTCTTTGCAGAAATGTGCGGTTATGTGAACGTAACAACACACTAGCATGTTTGTGTGCGTGTGTGCATGTAGCTCAACGTCAAAGTGCTGAGAAATGAAACTGAATCGTTTGCAGTGGTGAAAATGGCCCCACGCGTGCAGTCCACCCGTGGTCATGCCTGCATGGACTTGTTATGAGTTCAACAATATTTCTCAGAGCCTGCGTATTTGCTGATGTCACTCACTCACGTTGTGTTTGCTGCTCTTTCTCAGCCAACCATAGAAGAGCTGGTCATGCAGTGACCAACATCCTGGCCAAAGAACTGATGCAGGAAGACGCGCCTTCATCGAGCAAGGTGCTCATTAATAAGGGCAAGTTGGATGAGAAGGATGAGCACAAGATCGAAGCAGGAGATTCTTCAGAGGAGCTACTGGAAGCTGCGCCTACTCGCTCCAGTTAGACTATAGGGGCCCCTCTTTTTTGTTTTTTTATTTTGCATTGTTTTGTTTTGTTTGTGTGTCACTGTCACGTGCTGTCAAACAGATTTGCTTCTCATCGCTGCAGCCAATATTGTTCTACAAGTTAAGAATTGTTGCCACTTTTGTCGAAATGTGACTGTTTTTTTCTGTTTCTTCACCACAGCTCTTAATCATTTGATTTGCTGGATCATATGAACGGTCGTTGCAGAGGAGGGATTCACAGATATTTTCAAAATTGTCTTTGTAATATTAGGCACGCAAGAACTGCTCCAAACGGTTAGTTTTGAATGCGCCATGAATTGTCCACTTATTTTTTTTTTTTTTGTAATCCTTGAAATTATATTGCTGTATTCTTGTTTGATACTGTGTGTTGTACATTGATGTTTGTAAATGCTGATAATTCCACTGCGTTGCTGGAAAAAGTGCCATTGAGTAGGAGTCCAGTCCTGTCATTTCACTCGGTCAAAGCTTGCACTTAGTAGCAGCTCTCACATTGGGTGAATGATTTTGTTCAGGGTTGTACACGCATCGGTGTGAGATTTTTTTTTTTTCTTTTCATTTCTTTATTTGTATAAGGGATGACACCCCTAAACAATGAAAGCCAGCACAGTAAAATGACATCAACATTCCTTTCAATTTGCCTGCTGTGTCATTAGGGAAAGTTCTTGCACTGAGTAAGCAGTTCCCGAATGTGGAAACACCCTTTCAAAAAGCAGTTTACATGCCTGTGTGCTTTTACGAGTGAATAATGTGAGTCATCTATTTTTAGTTCCTACTTATGTGTATGTCTGTGTGCATGTGTAATTATGGTACCCACCACTCTCATAAATTCTAGGTTTCAGACGCAACTTAGCGGGATCCGCGGAAGTCGCGCACTGAAAAGAATTTGTATGCACGTCTGTGTATCGATGGGGGTCAGAAAACAAGGGAAATGTCATGTATGTGGGCTTTTATGTACTTTATGGGGCCAAAATGACAGAATGATGGATGGACTCCGAACCCAGCACCCACCTACTCACATCCAGCCACCAGCAAATATGTAATGTGTCTCTTATATTCCTATGCAAACAAATACTGGAATTGCCATCTTATACGAACTTCAAATAACTGGATGGATTAATATTAACATCTTACTCGTTCACAAGTCACACCCTGAGTGGGGATGAAAAGTGTTGTTCAGGGAGAAAATCCTTGGCGATCACTTGCAGGGGTTTCTGTTCTTTGCACACTTAATGATGATGACATACCCAATCTGATACGAAGCACAAAAAAACTGCTGTCGCCGTTGTTTGGTGTTGGGTGTGCTTGCCATATACCGGAATGTGGCTCTTTTCAACATTAATGAGAGGCAGGTGCAAAATAAAAAGGAAAGCATCACTGGAATATATGTTTTGTTTTCTAATTTTGAGGGATTATTTTTTTTCTTCACGGGATTTTGTTTGCCGATTTTTACAGTTGATTGTTTTTTTTTTAATCTCATCAAATGCATGTGCTTTGCTCTCCTTTTTTCAAGAGTTTGCTTTATGTATTCGGAACAATGCACACATTTAATATTCCTGTTTGCTACGCAGAACAATTAAAATGTCTTAAAGTAATAAAAGTTTCTTTTGTTTTCAGTCTATCTTTGGTTATGTGAACATGTTACATTCTGGTCAATGTGTTAAAGAATGTTAGTGTATGTCACTGAAAAGTATCAATTCATGTCCATTTCAACTTAATTCCACTTCACCTGAAGCTTTTTTAGTTTGCCGACTTCATTTATTGCTCCTTGGCTTCCTATGGAAACGCTTTTTTTGAGTGAAAATGGCAGAAAGTTAGTGCACTCTGCAAAGCCATCATTTTCTTGCCAGAAGACGGTGGAGGAATGTATAAACAGTGGAAAGTACTTCGCTTCGCAGATGCATTCCAGGGCTCACTGCAGCTCTAAAGATTCAAAATCGTTTTTCCAGCGTGAATTCTCAGTTCATTTTAACTGTCATGTAACATTATGTGTATGTTTAATCCCATTTATGCAAAGTGTTTTCTTCACCTTTATTCCATTGGCTTGCCTTTTTGTGCTTCCAGTTTGTTGAACAAAAACCGCAACCCCATCAGAAACAATTTGCAAAAAACTACATTTTGTAGAAACATGTCCCATACTGTTAATTGCAGTAAAGCTGCCTCTTAATATATCATTGTTTACGAACTTCTATGGTTGCTGCGTGTCCCAATATTTTGTCCTTATCGGTGATACAAGAGTACAGAGATGACTCACGTAAATCAGCTAGTCATCTCCTCCAAAGACTCTGCCAGTCTTCTTCCCGTCTGGGATCATGTCCGAAATTCCACGTTGTGTCACTTGCAGCACAGCACAAGAATGCCAGGAAAAACATCTGGCGACTCCCTGACCTCAATATCAACTGAGGTAAGAATGCCACTGTGACTTTAAGACTTGCATAAGAGGAAACCTACTCTGTGTGTTTTGAGTGGAAAAAAAGTGTTTGTTGGATGTTGAAATACATTTAATTCAGTGTTTCTCCAATTTGAAGAAAGCTAAGTGCTCATGCGTTTTTATGACCACTGTTCAGGCTTCACTGACAGTAAGTATGACATTTACTGGTTTATCATGAGCAAAATGATGTTTCCTTTTTATGGTAGATGAAGCATGTACTGTGTTATAACTAGGGAATTACTGATACCACTTTTTTTTCAGACTGAGCGTGCAAGTAATTACATTTTGGTACTTGCTAATACCGATACAGTTCCATCTGGGTATTGAAAGTATATTCACAGTTCTTACAATGTTTCTTTTGTTTCCCTTGGCTGCCCTGTTCAATGTTCGTTGCTCACTACGCCAGTATTTAAAAAAAAAAAAAAAGTGACATTCTTAATTGTTGTATTGGCTATGCTCAGTATTTGTGCAATAGCTCTGATGAATTTTCTCTCTTCTCACTGCTACAAAATTTGTTGTTTGTTTTTCTCCCAAAGATAGCTCTTTGGTCTCCTTGTTTGCTTGACAGCAATTGCTGTTTTCGCAGGTGAAACCTAACGCTGGAAACAAGCACTCTTTGAAGTTTGAAGGGGAAGTAAAAAAAACAAAGTCAACCCCAAAAAAATATTTGCAATCAAATGTTCTATGTGCCTTCACTTCATTAAGATTATAACATTTGTGGAATATGAGTTAAGCAACTAAATGTACCCATTTTTAGCCGGAGGTGGTATCACTTGTTACTCGGGTAACGTCAAATCAAGGCTCACTTAATTGAAGCTGAGCCATGATAGGTGGTTATCTGATCTCTGAGCAACTGTGTTGTCATTTACAGTCGACAGAAATGAAAAAATTGATGCCGACTAAGATGGCTAAAAACGAGTGGATTTTACTTTTAAACTCATATTCCACAAACACAATATTTATCAGAATGCCATGTTTTGACTAGTGTGCCAACACAAAATGTTGGGGTTGACTTCCCATTAAATGCAATTCTATTGTATTTTGTGAGACGCAACAGGAGTCCGTTCAACATTAAGCAGCCTCTCTGCGTAGCTTTTTTCCCCACAATCAGTTGCCGCCTGAAGTGTAAGACCCCCGCCCACACATGCATGCGCTCTCTCTCTCTCTCTCTCTCTCTCTCTCTCTCTCTCTCTCTC